>NW_020955215.1:1075406-1305193 GCF_003031625.1 Empidonax traillii
AGAACTGAGAACAAGAGGAATGTAGTTTGTGGAAAATATCCAGGAAAGCTAAACAGAAATAAATATTCCACTGTTAAAAGATATATTTGCTTTGTAAATGTTACAAGAGTCAGAGAAAGCAATGGATGCTTCCATGGATTTAAATCTATGTTAAATACTAACTATATAAACACATTTAGTGAACACACTGGCTCATCTGTCTGCTATTTCTAGAATGCTTTGTAAGGAGGAGAAAAAGCAGAGCAGCTTTGTAATGGGAGCTGCCACAAATGTATCAGAGTGCTTAGGCAGTCATGGAAAATTCCACACAAACCTTGATGCTCCGACCAGCAAACCAAGTGCAGGTCGGCTGCAAAACGCCTGGAACAGCCACGGGCAAAAGATGTGGGTCAGGCTTAAAGAAAACACATCAATCCTCTGACAATTTACAAATATTTATTTGCAATGCCCCTTTCAGTTTTGCAGAGAGTAGAACTCCAGTTAAAACAAGAGGCTGATCCTGCAGCAGCCCATCAGTCACACGAGCCTTGGAATACGCAGCAGGCTCTTCTGCGGAATTAAAACATCAGCAAGACACCTCCGAGAGCAGCCAACAACCTTTAGGTTGACACGTTTTTACTCTGCTGTCCAAAGCAGTGACAATGTGTTTTGAGACCATGTTAATCAATGATGCCTTAAATCTACTTAAGGGAAAAGCAAATTAGCTCTTAAAATTATCACGGAATTTATTTTGTGAAGGTTCAATTTTCAGATACAACAGAGAGATCGAAAGGTGCCAGAGCGCTGTGCCATCTGCCTTCAGCATCCTGAAGTAACACAAGTGGGAGGAGGGTGGGAACACTAAAAGCCTGTTAAAGCGCATTATTCTTTCTCACGGTACAGCAGGAAGGAACTCCACGCACCAATCTCTCACCTCTCGCTGCTTCCCAAGTTCAGGCCCAGCATGGCTGTGAATTAAATGAGCTGGGAACACATTCAGAATATCACCCTATGTAACCAGGCTTTAGGAAAAGCACCGTGCATTTTTCAAAAGGCCTTTGTTGGGGCCATGCTGGATACCCGAGCTCTGAGCCATGGTGGCATTAGGGCCATAGTTACATTCCTGCTCCTGCTCTGTGAGGGCCTGGTATTTTAAACAGCAGTTATTCTATGACTCCCTTGCATTCAAGGTAAGTCATGGAAAAGCTTTTCCCATGTTTCGCTTGAGCTATGCTGCTTTATACAATAGTCCATCGGGACAACACAAAACAAAATGCAGCATTCAGAGTAAGACAAACCTCTGTATCCAACGGGCAATGTTCTGGAGCTGCTAAAAGCAGGTACGGCATTTGAGCCACCCACAAGCCCTTAAATTCTACCAGATCCCACTTAGAACAGTTACTGTTAATTACCCAGCTCAGACAAGGAAATTAAAGTCCCTTCTGTTGTACCAGAAAGATTTTTTAAAAGGTCTTTCCACCATAACTGCCATCTGTCTGTGCTCATGTTGCAAATTAAGGTCCTGCTATCTCTGTTTAAATGTCAATTTGGGTATCCGTATTTTAATCCTCTTAGCATCAGTAGCAAATAATACCATTTTCTAAGCACCCTGCCCTCTGTTAGGACATCATGGTACTGTTCAGGAACTGCTTTGTAAACAGCAAAGAAGATTTAGACTTTGACAGTACCTCCCAATATGGTGTAACCTATAATTTCTGCAGCAGTAAGACTTTGCCTTGTATTTTATGAGGTTCCTGAGGGCTGTATATTCTCCTTCAAAAGGCTGCTGGGTACAGGATCTGTACACAAATTAGGCACTTACCCATGCAAATATCTTCCACAGAACAACCAAACGAACACCATGTAACCAATATGGTTATTCAGAATTACTACTGTTAAATCTAAACACAGAATAAACAGTTTTGAGTTGAAATGTGATGGACTTGAAATTTTGTTAGGACGAATTTGGTTCGATGAAAAACAATTTGACAATCCAGTGGTGTTCAAGGAAGACGGAATATTGTTTTTTTCCTACTTTCAACTGGAAAGGTAACTCAAAGAGCATGAAAATAGATCCAGCAGAGTTCTAAACTCTACAGAGAAGTAGATGATAGCACCAGCCACCTGTTAAGGACACAAAAATGCAGAAGACCATACCCGGGACAACAAGAATTATCCAACAAAGAATCCTCAGAAACCATTCTTTGGGCTTCCTTCAAGACTGGTATGAAAAATCAGTGTCTTTCTTTAGTCACCAAAATTAAGGTCTGAAATGTTTTCAGTGCCTCCTCCCCCAGAAGGAAGAGGACACAGGAACGACAAACTTCCATATGGTTGAGGAAAGAAAGGTTGGACCAGATGATCTTTCAAGGTCCTTTCCAACAAGGGCTGTTCTATTTTATATAGAATAAATGAGAGAAAAAAAAAAAAGACTGTGGGATGAGGCAAGTTCTATCTTGGAACATGAGAAGAAAAATCTGCTTTTTGTTGCATTCTGGCAAGCAGGCACTACAAATGTCATTTATGTGGTTGGGTACAACTACTGAAGTCTTAAAACATCCTAATTTTTTGCTGCTTCTTTTTTTCTGAGATATAACTGGAGAAAGCCAAAGGGAATTTAGAAAACAAGTTGGAGCCTACAAAATTACCAACAAACCCCCTCACTGGACATGCAAGAACAGATTATAAAACATGATAATGATTTGTAATGGATCTGTTTAGGTACAAAATCCACTGAAGTTACAAGTGAATGCTGACTTCACAGCATTCAGTCAAAAGTTAAGAAATCCTACAACAAACACATTCCACGTCATAATCCAGAGGATGCTGCAGATGCCATGTAGCCTCTGCTTCAAGGAAACTGTCCTTCTTCATACAGACAAACAAACCCTAAGCTTCAAGGATTTTAGAAGAGTGGGATATTATTTCTGTAGGAAAAAAACAAGAGAGAACTTCAAACTCAAAGCTCAACCTTCCCCTAAGAAAAAAAACAAAAACACCCAACTTACTGTAACCTAAATGCAGTAACCAAGTAAAAATGACCAAAAAGCTGCCCTTTCTTAGCCAAGCCTTTGGGACCTACTGTGAGGCTGGGCTGCTTCATACTTTATGTGCAGGCAAGGAGACCTTCACAGCACTGAAACTCCCAGATTTCAATCCCAAATTCGAGCTGCTTGCACTGCAAAGCTCTTCTCAAGTTTCTATGTCCACTGAGCAAAACTTTAGCTTAAAAACTGTCAGGGATATAAAACACAGAAAGTCTGCTGGACTTTTACAGTTAACCAATAGAATGATTTCTTAAGACTTTACCTGTCAAGTACTCCAAATAAAGAAATAAAGTTTAAAAATACCTCACCTGTATAAAACCTGAATATCACAATATTAGACTAAACCAAACCTGTACGAGCTTGAGCCCAACCCAGAACCAAACAGGCCTCTCCTGGAACATGCCAACACTGATAATATCACATTTGGCTGCCAGTTCAGAATAAGTCTTGAGATTCCAAATGCATTTCTCTAAATATTCATATTAAGCTGCTTTGAGAAGCATAAAAAATGCCTCAATAGTTCAGGAAAGTACAAACACTACTCGGGTTCAAATGGGACTCTAAATAACGATCTTTGTTACAAGTTAACCCTTAAGATTGAATCATACTTACACCAATTTACTCTCCATAACAAATTCTTTCCAAGTTATTTCTGCATAGCACTTTCTTTTACAAACTAAGTCTCTAAAGTCTTTAAAAAAAAGAGAGAGAGAAAAGAACAGGCACACTTTTTCTCTTGCAGACTCCAGCTACAGCTGGCTTGCCTCCTGATAAATAACATGATATGAGGAGCTCTCAGCAAGTCACTTTGTTATTGCTACTAGCTCTGCTACAGAAAAGAGGCACCCTCCAAATATACTGTGCATTTAAACAGAAATGGTCTTAATATATCAAAGTATCACTAAAAAAAAAACCCACGCAGAAGTTTTTCCACCCACCGCTCTACCAGATTTCCAGAATAAATTCAACCAAACTAGGGGCAAAACTCTTCAGTAGGTTTGAAATAGTAACACCTCAGAAATCAGTGTAAGGTATAAAGAAGGAAAAAGGCAAAAAAACCCAGTCTGTGAATCAGAAAAATCCCAGAATTGAGCAACTGCCATTATACGTGTGAGCAAATGAGGCAGTGAACTGGAGAAGAGGAATATCGAGCCCTCAGAGAGCACAGTTCACAGTTATGTGTCAGAGGACAACAAAAGGAATTCAGGTTCATTGTAATTCAGTGTTTTCCAATGGGAAAATGTTTTTTTTTTTTTTTTGGCACTTTGGAGGTCTTCAGAACTAGGAATCCTAAGAGCTGTCAAAGAAAACCGCGTGCCTAAATCTCTGCGACACATTCAAAAAGCTTCTTCCTGAAGGTTCTGAGGCTGTAAAAAAAGGAATCTTTGATCCCATCAGAACTGGGCCTTGGTCAGGAGGCAAGACATTATTTATACTTACAACAGGTAGCAGCAAACAGCACATGTCACCAGCATTGTGTTGATAACACTGCAAAGAAGAGGGAGAGAAACAGCTGATCAGGTGTCATGTTGTGACTGACCACAAGATACATCGGGAAAAATAATCCCAGCAAACAAGAACAAGGTTAACTTTGATCATATGAAGGATGACTCAACATGAGTGTTCTGACTTCTTCCAGCTGAGTAAACTACAGAGGCCCAGCACAGAGTCTGCAAAAAGACTGACACAGCTCTGGAAACAGAAATTTACAGCTGTATTTAACAAAAATCACTGTGAGGAGGAGCAAAATTTGATGCAGTGTCCCTGCTCCATTTCACAGCCAAGGCTGCCAGCACAGTAAATCACTGAAACTGGATGTTACTGTACACAATAAACACTTTATTTGCAGAAGTTTATTTTCAGTTTTATATTTCAGTGTCAAATTATAACTTTTAATTTTCTAGAATACATGAGGGTTTTAAAAATTGAATACAAAATAAAATGTCAAAGCCACGTGAAATGATCTGTAGTGTAAGATTTCCCTTTCCTGCTGAAAGAGAACTGTGTCAGAAAGCACAGTGAAGCTGAAAAGGAGGAACCAAGCACTTGCCATTGAAAACGTAAAACTGCAGCTACACACACAGATGGTTTTGAAATGGGAAGAAAGGAAATGAGGTTTTCTAACAGTGATCTCTGCAGCTCATGGCAAAGTGGAAGATTCTTTTTTTCTTTTTAAGTCAGAAAAAAAGAATTTCCCTCTATGTATTTCATCCCCCAACTGAGTAACAAAACCTTATGGTAGGGCAATATCTTCCAACCCCTTTGTGATGCAGGAACTTCAATATTTTTCATCAATACACATCCACTTTGTCAACTTTCAAATGAATGCTGCAAAGCCAATACAGCCTGGAACCCAGGAGTCCCAGAGCCTTTGATTGGGAGTTTTAACCTAGGCAATGGGAATTCTTAGGTCATGTAAAGTTTGCACTAACTTCTTTTGCTAGAAAAAGAGCAATCCTATTCAGAAACAGGCTTTGCAATAATTTTTTTAAGAAGATGGGAAGTGAACAGACTACAAGGTATTACTGCAGAAACAGAACACAGAAGTGCTCTATTCACACTTTTTAAATAATCACACTTTGGAATAATGATACAATACATGTTCATGACCCACATATTTCACAGACTTTCATGCCTGGAAGACATATTTCCAAGGCATTCCTGAGGACAGACAAGTTTCCAGGCATAAAAGGCTTAAAAGCAAGGCAGTAAATATCAGAGCTGAGGAATATTCCTCTGGGCTTAGATAAACAACCGAGAGAAAAGACAGTTGGTACCTGTGGAGCAGAGGGGGTGTCAGAGAGAGGAAGAGAGGTTAAGAAGTCATTATCTCCTAGAGAAAAGAGAAAGACAAAAACTTGTCTGCTTTTTAATCTGAGCAGTCACAACTACTGCAGGAAAACCCTCTGCTTAGATGCCCCACTGTTGTCCTCAGCTTCAAGGGCAGCAGCACACATTTAGCACAGAACCGAGATCTCCTACAGCAACTTTTCCAGCGTGAAACCAGAGGATGGTGGAGTAAGTTAGGAAAGGTCAAGTAAGGAAGGAAAGAGGAAGTTATTGCTCAAATGCCACCTGACTAACAACGAACCTCCTTGACACAGGGCGCTGTGTCCGCAGAGGTTTCACAAAAGGGTCTGGGTCGGAAGGGATCCTTAAGATCACCTCACTCCAACCCCCGGCCATGGGCAGGGACATCTTCCACGAGACCAGGCTGCTCCAGCCCGGCCTGGGGCACTCCCAGGGATGGGGCAGCCACAGCTCCTCTGGGCAACCCGTGCCAGGGCCCCGGGGGAAAACCCAAACCCGTGTGGGGTTGCGGGGGCACCGCTCGGCTCCGGCCGCTCCGGTCACGGCCCCGGGCCCGCCCGCGCTGCGCCAACACTGCGGGGGAGCCCGCGGGGCTGCGGGGAAAGCTCCGCCGGGGCCTCCCCCCGCACCCGAGGGGCCGGACAGGCCAGGCCCGCCGCGCCCCGCTCACTCACCCGCGGTTCGGGCCCTTGGGGACGAGCCAGGGCAGGACGCCGCCGACCACCCCCCAGAACACGCTCATGACGATGATGGGCACGGCGAGGCCGGGGTACGCCATGGCCGGGCTCTGAGGGACCGGAGCGGCCCCGCCCGCACCAGCCCGCACCAACCCGCGGCCGCCGCGTCACCGCGGGAGCGCGCGGGGCGGGGGCGCGCCGGGGCCGCGGGGAGGGCGGGGCCGACCCGCCCGTTCCGCGCTTCGGAAACGCCGATCTCCTCAAAGAGCAGTTTCGGCAGGGCAACGAAGGCTCTGGCGCCTCTCCGGCCCCAGAAACAGCGAGGAGTTACCCGCCCACCGCTCTACTCATCGCATCGCATCTTTTCCCTGTTTATTGCCCACCCGATGCTGCGACGTCTCCATTCGTTGTTCATAATCGGACCCCAGGAAAAACAGGTTGTTGGGTAAAGGGATCAGAGCTCCAAGGGCTGGTTCTGAGCTCCTCAGGAAACTGGGGGACATGGGACAGGGTCCCATAGGGCAGATCCACACCAGGAGAGGTCCCAATGGCGAATGAACCCCATGGGATTCCTCAAGCACTGACTCAAGGAAAAGGTATCTCCTATTAAGCAGCAGGAACTAGAGGGACAAACATGAGCCTGCATGAGAAACCCATTCACAGCCCACCAAACACTTGCCTTCAGGCTCATGAAAGACTTCCCAAGTGCAAATGCAACTTTTCTCAATTCACAGCATCCGATTTTTCATATCCAGGCATTGTGCGGGCAGATGAATTTCTTTCCCTCTGTCTCAGCAGTCAGAAGGCCACTCAATGAGGCAGTCTAAGTTCTCTTAAGTTCAGCATTGTTTTCAACACATTGCAGCCACTCTCAGTATGTAGGTATAGACTGCTAAAAAGAACTTCCTCTTACTGAAGAGTTCATCCAAAATAGCACCAGAACAACACTGAGACTGCTTCAACCCTACCCTTCTGAAACCAGTCAAAATCCTACCTCACAAGCACTGGGGATAAACCCCCTGTCAAGCTCTACCAATTATGTAAGACCTGAAGAGATCACACAGCAAATTCAGTGCCTGTGTTTGGCCACGTGCTCAATAAAACTCTAAAATGTCATGTTTTACTGCCAAATTCATAAGACAGTTGAAAAATAATTTAGGAGGATTACAGATGCATGGCCAGCAATAGTTTACTTCAAATGTCCAATAAAATATTAAATATATACAGTGCACAGAATTAAAAATTTAGAAACATGAACACATCTAAGGAGTGGAAGAGACAGAACTATGATGGCTGTTAGATTTGTGTTTTCAGGATTGCATTGCTCTTTCTATGCTTGGTTGAAACATTCCTTTATGGGGAAAAAGAAGACATAAAAAGCTTTTTAATTTAGTGGGAGTATTTCTTACATAGTCAAAATAAGAAGGAATATTTAAAGGCTGAGCAGGACACACCAAACCGAAACTTTCTAAATGAGAAGACACACAGTACGTCGAGTTTTAGCAGTTCTTTAATGGTGTCAAACAGGAACCATCTATTCTTGCATCTTTTCGATTGTTTCTTCTTTGTACTTGCCCTTCTCCTTCCCAACCTGGCGGGACTTGGCTTTGCGCTCCAAGATCTTCTTGCGATCCTTGTCCAGCTTTAGCCTGGTGATCACCACCTGGAGAGAGGACAAGGAATTCAGTGTCCCTGCAGAGTTATGGACAGCAAACCCGGGGGACCAGCGGTACTGCAGCTCGGCCCTGCCACACAAGTGTTATTCCCATGGATTATCTCATTTGGTTTGAGTAAAACCAAGGTACTGAATTGACTCTGTTCCACAATTTTCCCAGGCACACCCAGGAATCGGAGTGCATGGATAGTTCTTTCAATGTACAGTCAAAACACTGCACAAAGTGAAAAGCAAGGGTACTCTCTACCCAGCAAGGGTACAAACTGTTCATAGAGTCCACTGCAAGTCTGTAACAAAACACTCCTCTGCTCCTTTTGCATTAATAACCATAAGCTTTGTGCAAATCTTCATCAAGGTCTGGTTCCCAATTAATAAAAAACTTTCCCAAAAATAAAGAACCAGCAAAAATTCAATTTCTTTCACCGCTATTCACCACAAAACAAGTACGTGCACAGGCTCCACCACAATGTCACCTTGTCCATCAGATGTTGTTGCTGCACACAAATCGTGATGTTGTTTTGGAATAATTTTACTCTCCCTCTGCTGAACACACCAACCATTTACAGCACAAAACCTGTTACAACTGGATTTTTTCCACCTACACTTCTGTATGTGTGCCCACATGGCAAGGCTGAAGCAGACTACATTCATCTGCTTCAAACCAGGTTTTGGCGAGTGGTTCTGTTTAGTGTGAAATATTTCCTGTTATGATCCAAACAGGCTTTGCCAGGTTTTCATTGACTCTCAACACTTCTAAAACCAAGTTCAGAAGAATTTAGTTCACAATAGCCCACAACAACAAATCCTGATTCTGAGCATCTGTTTAAACATTTCTAACACCTCCTCAACCAGTGCAAATACCACACAGCAAAGATGAAGGACTGTTCTAAATGATCTGTTTTGTGGTTTAAAAACATCAAGCCCTTCAAAGTGTTTCAGCAGGACTCCAAATCTCTAGTGGTTTTCTAACCCTAGAAACAAAGACAAGTTACTGGTTTCAACTCATTTCTCTACTCATGACACTGTAATATTTATTTTTGATTTGGGTTTAATTCCACCCAATGCTGCAGCGTCTCCATTATACATAGAATCACAGGATGATCTGGGTTGGAAGGGATCTTTAAGATCATCTTGTTCCACTCCCCTGCCATGGGCAGGGACACCTTCCACTAGACCAAGTTGCTCCAAGCCCCATCCAACCTGGCCTTGAACACTTCTAGGGATGGGGCAGCCACAGCTTCTCTGGGCAATCTATGCTAGGGCCTCACCACCCCTAACAGGGAAGAAATTCTTCCTAATATTTAATCTAAACCTATTCTCTACCAGTTTGAAGCCACTCCCCCTTGTCCTGTCACTCCAGGCCTTTGGAAATAGTCTCTCTTCATCTCTCTTGTTGGCTCCCTTCAGGTACTGGAAGGCCACAATTAGATCACCCCAAAGCTTCTCTTCTCCAGGCTGGACAATCCCAGTTCTCTGTCTTTCCTCACAGCAGAGCTGCTCCATCCCTCTGATCATATTTGTATCTCCTCTGGAATTGGTCCAACAGCTCCATGTCCTTCCTGTGTTGGGCCTCCAGAGCTGAAGGCAGCTCTGCAGGGGGGTCTCACCTGAGTGGGGAAGAGGGGAAGAATCCCCCTCACCTGCTGCCCATGCTGGGGGATCAGCCCAGACGCACACAGGGGAGGTTTCTGGGATGGGTCATGTCCAGCCTCTCCCACACCAGCACCCCCAAGTCCTTCTCCCAGGGCTGCTCTCCATCTGTGCATCCCCAGCCTGGACTGATCCTGGGAGTTGTCCTGACCCAAGCTCAGCACCAGCACTTGGTCACAAATTCTACTCACATCAGTGTCCGTACGTGCCCCCCAGCCCTGCCCACAGGTGTCAGATCCCAGGTGCCACCGTACCTTGCTGGGGTGGATCCCCACGTGGACGGTGGTGCCGTTGGCCTTCTCGCGTTGCACACGCTCGATGTAGATCACGTATTTCTTCCTGTACACCTGCACCACCTTCCCGATCTGCTGCCCTTTGTAGTGTCCCCGCACAACCTGAAGGCCAGCACAGGGAACACACTGACCCACGCTCCAAAAACACCACTTGAACAACCACCACACCTTATAAACCACTACTGGACACCAGTGCTGCACAGACTGACTTGACAATTCCTGCATCACTAAAATATAATGGATCAGAACTGTGCTTGGCCCCCTCTTTATCCTGCAGTAAACCCTAATGAAGCTCTGTAACTTTTCAGCCACAAGGCTTCAACTTGAACAGTTATCTTATTTTTTTCAACTGTCACTGGATTTTATATAGAAAAAACTACTTAACTTAGATTCATTTCCAAACCAATCTTTTATATATCAAAGGCAGCAAATAGTCTATAAAAAAAGAAACAATTTTTTGTGCTTTATTGTTGAAAGCTTTTAATACAGCACGACAGTGCACGTAAGTGAAGTGCAGCAAAACTGCCAGCACACTTGTGTTCCTTGTATCATCTTTGTCACTGATGTGAATTTGAGAAACAAAACGTGCTTGACTAAAGCTCAAGTCATAACTAGATGATCTTGGATTATTTCTGCTATACCCAGGGCAAAGGTGCAGCACTGATGTGAATTTTTCTCATCCTTCCCTTTTGCACAGGCTACACATGGAGACAGAATCATTTAGGTTGGGAAAGACCTCTGAGATCAGAGTCCAACCTGTGACCCATCTCCACCTTGTCAACCAGCCCAGAGCACTGAGTGCCACGTCCAGTCATTCCTTGAACCCCTCCAGGGATGGGGACTCCACCACCTCCCTGGGCAGCCCCTTCCAGTGCCTGACAGCCCTTTCTGTGAAGAAATTCTCCTGAAAACTAAACCCAGACAGAGCTTCCCGTGTGACAGAGCAGCCCAGGGCAGTGAGGTACCTGGACCTCGTCGTCCTTGCGGATGGGCATGGAGCGCACGTTGTACTTCTGCCGCAGCTCCTTGGACAGGGGCGAGGACATGATTTTCCTGCGGATGTGGGAGGGGGCGTTGAAGTGCCGCTTGCGGTTCTTGCTGCGGTCCGAGGTCACAAACGGGTTGAACTTCATTTTGCCTGCACGGAGAGGAACAGCAGCTCGGGAGATGCTCGTAACTCACATACACTGCGCTTCACCGTCCACCCACGGGCAGGGCACAAAACAGCACTTTTAGCTATTTTTAATCCGCTCACTGCTTAATGGACCCTCACAGCCTCGACTCCAAATGTTTAAGCCTCTTCCCTGACTCACACCAACGCTGTTATTATACACGTGCACATCGGACCCTTCTAATCCAAACCTTATCATTCCCAGCGCTCGGGACACCCGGATCCTGCCCTGCAGTCACATCCCCCTCACTTTTAACCCGATGGATATTTGGGGCTCGCGGAGGGAACCCGCCCTGCTCCAGCATCTCCAGTAGAGCACCTCGGCAGAGCGCGCAGGTAACACACCTGCAAATCCAAGACGCTTCTGGCCTTTCCTAAATTTTAACAACTGCACCGCAAGATTGCCTATCAAGAGCTCCACTTATCAGGCTGGCAAAGGCTAAATTAAATTAAAGGATAAATTCGATGAAAGGATGATTTTGCTCAGCTCCACAACTTCCCAGTGAGCACATCGGCACCTCCCGTGCGAGCTGGGCTGTATCAACTTAATAATCCATAACTAAGGCACAAACCGAAGGAGTCCGAGCCCTTCCTAGAGCCCGAGCTCTCCCCGAAGCCCTAATTCTCCCCGGGAAACCCGCCCCACAGCTCCGGGCGGGCCCCGGCGAATCGGACCCCTTCCCGCTCCCTCCCACTCCCCCGCAGGGGCTCCGCAGGGCGCTGCGCGCGGTCCCGGCCTGGGATGGCGCCGGATGGCCCCCGATGATCCCGGATTATCCCGGACGGTCCCACCCGGCCCCTCACCCGCTGCCGCCGCCGCGCCGCCCGCCCGGAAAAGGAGCCAGAAGCGCTTCCGGTTCCGGGAAAGGGACAGCGAGACCCCTGCGCCGGGCGGAGCCGCCAGCGCCCCCTGGCGGCCGGGAGGCCACACGGGGGGAGGACAGAGCCCCGGACAGGCCCCGGGACAGACCCGGGCATCATCCCCCATACCGACCTGGTACCAACCGTGACATCATTCCCTGGTACACACCTGAGCATCACCTCACAGTGCCCACCCAGGGATCCCCCCCCATGCCCACCTGAGCATCATCTCTGGTACCCACCTGTGTATCCCCTCCTGTCCATCTGGGCTATTCAGCAGCAGTTACTTCTCTCCATGTCCAGCCCCTACCTGGACGTGGAGGAAAACAGGAACATCTCCTGGTGCCTCCTCTCCAGCCCAGCCCAGCTCCCTCAGTGACCCCAGCCCCATGTCCCTCAGCCCAAAGGGACACCAGCTTCTGCCCAGCCCTTGATCCTGCACCTGTGTCACCTGTCACCTCATCCCTGCCTCCATAAACCACCTTACCTGCACAAACCACTTGCCTTTCAGATAGATGTGGCCCTAGTACGTATTTTTAGGGCACAGATTATTTGTTCTCGAAGAAAATTGGTAGAAATGAACAAATCAATTGGAGGAGATGCAGCACAGACACTTGGTTGGGTTTGGACTTTATAAATAGAGGCTGGAAAAGTTCTGGACTGTTGAGTTGCAGCAGGCTGAGGTTTGGACAAACACCTTCCCCAGAGCCTTTACTCATCATTTATAGAGTAAGGAACCTTCAGCACCATCCCACCAGCTCTGGAAGTCTGTGTTCCAGTCACTGGAAGCAGGCAGGATCTCTTCCTTCACAAAGATGTTGTACAGCTGACGCCAACATGAGTCAGCAACACCAGAACACAAAGGAAACTGGTTCCTTAAGATGGTGCAGATATCTCGAGCCCAAATTCACTGTGATGTTACCCTTTACTACTTAATCTTTAACAATTGCCTCAGACACTTATTTCCAAATACTTACGAAGCAAGGCTACATGGACACTAAAGGAGGGGAGGGAACAAAAATCTGGTTATTTCATATACCAAGGGGCACAATGACTAAAGCCAAACCCAGCAAGTCCCAAGCACAGTCCACTCACCTTTCATCAGGAAAGGGAGGTTAGGACACTTGGTACAGTACAAAACCAAGCACTGAATGTCCAGACATGACTCAGGGCCTGTTACAAAAGAGTCTTGTGATAACTTTCACCACAGTGACCCAGCTTACAGTGATTTCACCGTGTGATAACACTCAGTTCACTGAAATCATAATTAAAAACAAAAGAAAAAAGCCCCTTTAGATTGATTTTGCAATAGTAGTGCAACGAGAAGCCAATCAAAACACGTAAGAGTTTTATTTTTAATCACAGAAATAAAAAGGCTAATATTTTATTAACATAAGATTGCAAATTAAAAAAAAAAAAAACAATGCCAGAACTCCTCAATAGTCTCCATTGTAGAAATGCAAAAGACTTGTGCTTTGAACATCACTGTAACACACTGCAGGGCTGAGTCCTCCTCCCCTGTCCCCTTTTCCCTCCTTCTAAGGGGAAACAACTCACTGACATCCTCAGTCTGCAACTTCAAAGGACTATTCTAAAGCAGAGACTCATCACAGTCATTGACAGCCCCAACACTCTGTGTGTCACATAAACAAAGAACGACTTGAAATGAGAAATGTTCAGGAATTGATGACTGGCCATCAAAACTGTGGATTTCACTTTTTACAGCACAGCAGCTGAATGCAAGTATTTGAGAAACCAGATTGAACATTCACAAGTGCATCTCTTCCAATTTTTCGTACCCTGTTTAAGTTTTATTTTCTTTAAAAAATCATCTTCAGCAGTCCAATACTGCCTAGAACACACCTAAGCACTCTTTTCATAGAGCTAAGAGTCTTATCTCCACCACTGCAAACGATCCTATGCCTCAAGTTCTCACCGTGGGATGGAGTCTAGAGTTAGAGAGAATTTAAATGAAATTAAATTAATTTAAACTGGAAGTTCCAAATATTTTACCTCCCACAGGGATGTCTTTCTTGGAAATCCAAATATTTCTTTAAAAAGACTGACTTGAAAGAGCAAAGTCAGGAACAGGGATGAGCACCTATGATCAATTGTTTCCTTCCACTATGACCTGAAATTGGTTTTGTTTGCAATGATGTTTAAAAGCATAACTAAGCTCGTTTTGTCTCTAGAAAGTTGAAAATAAAAGTGAAATCTAGTGAGATGTGTAGGTAGGGGCAGTAAAACTGCCTCATTTTCACATTTGGAGAGATGAAGAGCAGATTCTTCTGTAAACACATGATGCAGTACCATTGTGTGACCCACGTCTGAAGGACAAGCTCTTCACAACTTCCAACAGCCCCAGAAGGTGGTCTTGGCTTGGCAGCACTCAAAGGCTTAGACCTGGTTTAGAGAACCAAGGTACAGACTGTTTCTTTAGCCAAGTTCTGCCAGAACTTGAATACAATTTGGTTTTCACATCTGGCAAGAAAAAAAGTGATTTATGAGGTTATTGCAGGGGATATTTTGGCAGAGAAAGCAGGCACATGTATATTATTTGGAAAAAAAAAAGCCAAATAATTTCACTGGTTTGGATTAGAGAACTGGCCTGGACTGCACAGAAGGCAGTTTAGTAGAGATAGAGAATGAGGGGAAAGACAGAAGTAACACACCAGGGGACACAAGGAATCTGCAACCAGCTTGACTTGTTTGTGTCTAAGAAATTGTACCAGGGGAGAAAATTGAGAAAATGAATGGTACAATCCACTGCACTGCAAAGATCTCCCCTGGCCCAGCTCAGGAGAAGGATGCGCATCTCAGATACTAAAAATCCCATCTTTGTAATCCACTGGGTTCACAAGCTGTGAGCAAAGACTCACCAAATCCAAAAGGAAAAACTAGCACATTTTTGCTGTAAGCTTCAACTGGTCACAGTGGATCAGAGGGAATCCTTCAGGCAATTGCCATGGAAAATCCCGGCCATCCGGTGGGTATCAGTCACAGGCACACGGACACACACCCCAAATGAAGACAAGCATCTCATTTTCAAGTTGATTTTTGTAAATGGAAAAAAAATGTATAAAATCTATCCATACATGAACAGATACAGGAAGTTACACAATCCAATTTACAACTAAAGTCATAGCAATCAGTCCAGAATAAGAACAGGGAAAAATTCCAATGCCGTCGTTTGTCCCAAGTCACTACCGGGCAGAGGATTGGCTGCTTCTTTTTGGTGCGTGGATAAAACTGGCTACACCTTCCCTACTTCCACAGCAATGAGACAGTTTCAACAGACACGTATTCAAACTGTTTTGAAATGCCTCTGACTCTAACAATAACACTGAATATTCAAGGATTCATATAATTACAGCATAATGTCTGCCTCCAGGAAAAGGGGGGCATTAGATATTATCAAAGAGAAACCCTGCAACCATCTTAGAATTTACAGCATTGAGTTAAGGATTTTTATTTTATGATTTTTATCCATCCTGGAACACTTAAAATTGGTGTGTCCTCAGCTCAGACACTTAGAAAGCATGCGGAGACTGTTACTACTCAAGGAACACGGGTGGGGTCATGGAAAAAGCACTGGTGGGCATTTGGTCTCATTTTAGTGAACTCATGTCCACCATGACATGCAAGTCACACCTGGCAGTATTTTCCCCTCTCGCCTCCATTTTTTGGAGACCCCAGAAGACAAGGCTTGAAGGAATGGAGAGGGAAGCTCAGGTACCATTTTAAGCAATAAAACAAAACTCCAAGCAGGCACCAGCCCGGGGGAATGCTGCCCTGCTACTGCTGTACCTGTGGGAGAACAGTGTCAGCCCAGGGCTCAGAAAAAGATTCCTGACTGAGCTTTTAAGGAAAAGGGAGGCACCTTAAATCCTGGAAAGTCAGATTTCCTGTGTTTGACAGGTGTATTGAATATGCACACATAAAGCAAGAAAGGAAGCTGTGCTCATCCACCCAGAAGGCTGCACCATTTTTCTGAGCACAGGGAATATACTACCTCATTTCAACAAAACAACAATAATAATAAAGCAGAAGTGCAGAATCCAGACTGTTGGGTGGTCTGTGTTTAAAACATAACAAAAAAATAAAAGCTTATGCTGTAAAGACAACAATTCCCTTTCAAAGCAAAGGCCACATAAAACTGTGTTGCTCAGTTTGGTTTTTACTTCATGCCACCTGTAAACACAAGACTGGATATTCAGTTTCTGGGGAGAAATGAAACCACTCTTAAATCCAGAGTAAAAGAAATGCCCTCCACTGCTGGGATCACAGGTTACCCAGGTAAAGCTAGCTGGGAGAAGGCTTCCTCTTCTCGTTTGTTCAGTTCATTAAAAGGTTGTATCTGAACAACTGAGCTTTCAATAAAAAACATTTCTTGATGTTATTTCTGCCCTCTGTTTCTTAAGTTTGCCATGGGGACTAACACTTTCCATTCCTCACCAACAGATACATCACCTTTTTGGCACCATGGGTGGAATTTCTTCCTACTGTATAATTTTGCCCTATACAAAAGTCGATTGTCTAATCATGCAAATCCAACAGAACTCCAGAAAGTGCCACAAGACAGTTCAACTCTTTGCAATCTACTACCTAGTTTGTACACTGCCATAGGAACCTCCCAGAGAACACACTGTTGTCCTTATTTAGAGCTGACGGTGTATTTCATATATGGCATTTCAACCTCTCTTTCTGGGGGGAGGAAATCGAAATCCACACCCTGATTCCACTGATTTTTCCCTCTCAGAGCTCTGAAATGCATGGAGATTTCTTTGATTTGTTGAAGACATCTTCACTGAACAGCCTGATTAGAGAAAAACATACTGATTCAATCAAATAGAAAATAAAGACAAAAACAGGTAGTGGTAGATTTCTCTATCTTTTCTCCTGTCCTGGGAGACGAGGGTAGAGTTTCACTGCTACTGCATTTTTCCCAGCTGGATCTTCTTCCAGGCCTCTGATGCTGTGAAAATGCAGGAGTCGAGGATCCCAGCTACAGTAAACGTTCCTCCAATGATGGCACATATCTGAAATTGCAGAGGAAACACGTTTGTCAGTGATGAGGGAAACTTTTACACTGCTTAAACTGGGGGAAGGATTCTACTGCTGGGGTATTTTCTGGAAGCACAGGAAGAACTGGGTAACAGTACTGGGAATGGAATTACATGAAAAATCATTCAGAAAAACCATTCCCTACAGTGGAATAAATTAGTGCTATCCTGAACTCATCACAGCCTGAGCCATTCCTAAATCCCAGCTCCTACGGCAAGAATTCTGTTCCTTTTCAGGCTAAACTCCACCTAACTCAGCTTTCTAGAAGCTCTGTCTTGTTCATATCTTCCTACTACTGCTTTCTCCTATAAATACCACTGCCTTGTAGTCTTTTCCCTGTTCCACAAGATTCAGCATTTGCAAACGGACACCCACAGCTCAGCCTGTCTAACACTTTCCATGACAAAGGCTTCTCACAGAAGCCAATTTAACTCTTAGTGGGCCGAAGTTTTCCACACAAGGTGTCTTGGGTTGAATTATTTAAACACCAGTAAAAACAAAGAATCATTTTCAAGAATAGAGTTAGGGAAAAAATTAATCTCCTGCTTAACATAGCAGCCCACTTCACTTCTTAAGTGCTAGAAAAACACAGAAATATTCTGACACATCAAATCAAAGGTACCATGGCTTCGAGGATCAAAAATCAGGGGGCACCAGAGACAGACTTTGCAAAACATTGCCTCAGTTCCCTTATCTGTGAAATGGGGACAATGCCAAACTTGCCTCCCTGAGAAATTGAAGGAAAATACATTTGAAGGGTTCAATACCATGACAACAGCGGTCTCAAGAGTCTCTGTGGAAAAAGAATCCCAGAGTCATTTAGGCTGGAAAAGACCAACAATACAAAATACTTCTCCGATACCCTGCTACACTGGCTCATTGCTTTGGGATTCCTCTCTCTCTCTTGGCTTCTAGTTGATGGAAAAATTCCCATTTTTTCCTAGGCAGGCCCTTGTCAGGAGATAAGCTCGGTATCTTGTGCCCTTCCCGCAACCCGATGTTGTTATTCTCAGAACCACCTAATCCTACACAATGTACAAGACCGAATTAAAAGAGCATCACAGTTACGAAGTAAAAAAATGTGGGAGTTAAGAAATGCCAAGTCCTGTGTAATTAGAACTTGGCTGTTAACATTATTAGGTTACGTTATTGTGTATCATATTTTCCATGTGAACACTGCCCGGTGCAGTGCCCGGGCTGGGGTGGCACCCTGGGAGTTTTTTCCCATCCTGTGGCATTTGACTGCTGCCTCCTCAGGAGCAGGTGGTTTGTACTAACTCAGTATTGAGCTTAAATCATATGTTTTTGTATCAAAAATGAATGCGGCCAACAGGACCAGGGCAGTGATTGACCCTCTGTGATGGGCACTGCTGAGGCACCTCGAGAGCTGTGTCCAGCCCTGGGCCCCTCAATGACAAAAAAGACATTGAGGGGCTGGAGAGTGTCCAGGGAAGGACAAGTGAGCTGGGGAAGGGTCTGGAAAGTCAGTCCTGTGAGGAGCAGCTGAGGGAGCTGGAGGGGCTCAGCCTGGAGAAAAGAAGGCTCAGGGGGGACCTTCTCACTCTCTGCAACTCCCTGACAGGAGGGGGGAGCCAGGTGGGGGTCAGGCTCTGCTTCCAGGGAACAGAATGAGAGGAAAGGGCCTCAAGCTGTGCCAGGAGAGGTTCACGTTGGAGATCAGGAAGAATTTCTTCACTGAAAGGGTTGTCAGGCAGTGGAAGGGGCTGCCCAGGGAGGGGGTGGAGTCCCCATCCTGGAGGTGTTCGAGGAACGACTGGACGTGGCACTCCGTGCTCTGGGCTGGGTGACAAAGTGGGGATTGGTCACAGATTGGACTTGATGATCTGGGAGGTCTTTTCTAGCCTGATTCGGGGATTCTGTGGTGTATATATATTACAGAAATGCAACACAACTGGCACAGAAGGCAACCAGTGCCACACTACATGTTCCTTGTCACGTCTCTTCTCCCACACAGCACTATCCCCCATGGGCAAAATAACAGACCAAAAAAGTAACATAAGAGCATCAGCAGCTCAGCAGGGATTCACAGTGGCAAAGGAACAAACAATTCATTAACAGTGAGTGAAGGCAGCAATAACTAAAGCTCATTTCCATGAGTATTTATAACAGAGATATGAGCATTTAGTGAGGTCAGTGAAACGAGGAGCTGCAGGAAATATGGCTTTAGCAGGACATTTGGCATTCCAGCAGAACGGGGCTTCTAAAACCAGAGCACCAGCCTGAGGCAAAGTTGGTATTTTTAGGGGACAAGTCCAACTCCTCCCTCTGTGCACCCCTCCTTGCTATCCCCCAGAGCATGACACAGGGTGACTTTTCAAGGAAAATGACCACCACAGAGTTGGGTTATTTCAATCCAGAACAGCTCAGCTGACAGGAGATGTCACACCACAAACACAAAACCCGTCCAACACGAAGATTTTGCATCATATGGTAGGAAAATCTGATTTCAGTACAGCAGTTCAAGGGGGTGGGGAATAGGAAAAAAAAATTAGTTCATCTGCACAGCTCTGTAGTGCTGAGTGTGAGTCACACACACCTGGCATCGCCTGGGGCCTGACCCCAACACACGCAGCCTTGAGGACTTGTGACAAAAGAAAGGCAGCACCAGCACTGGGCTCTAGGTCAGCACAGAAGCTGCACCACAATGTTCCTTTACCATCACAGTTCTAATACATATGGAAGGCAGGCATTTATTTATATTTAATGGGGTTTTATGTCAGGAATGATCTGCGTTTGGCTCCGTGAGGTCACAGTTTGAGTCAGGCCCAACCATTAAAGAAGGAAGGAAAAGAAACAAAAAGTGGAATAATTCCAGCTGTGAGAGCTCATGAAACATGGGGAATGCAGGGGGGTCTGGAACAGAAGGTTATTACAGGAGAGCAGCCGGGATGCAGGCTGAGGTCTAAAGGAAAACATGAGTGGATATGTAGGAGGAGGCAAGGTTGCAAGCAAAGCAACAGGCAAATGTCAGATACATGACTGTGCACCTCTGGGATGTCCTAAAGTGTGAAAATTATTTTTAAGGACAAAGGGGACCAGTAGGACCCTTAGGTAATTCCTAGTATGGCAAGCTGCAGAATCCCACACAGATTTCTGGCTGACCTGCAGAATAACACTGTCTTGTTTTTAAAAACACCACAGGGCTGAATCTGATACCTGCCAGTAACAGCTCCCATGGATGAAATGATTCTGTCTGCAACCATTCCATTCCAGCTCCCCCATCCCATTATTTTCAGTTTAATTTTCTCACACCTAGAGAGAGACCAGATGAGCCCTTTCATACCAGGAAAAAAAAATTTCTTTGGATTTTGAATGTTTCAGCAGAACTCTGGCTGCTTTTCTGCCTGCTCTCCCCTCCCAGCCCCTAGACTGACCTCATGATAAAACCTTCTTTCAGTTTGGCCACTTACAGGAACTCATAAATTTTCAGCAGCGAAACTTTCCCCCTTGCTCCATAACCTCAGCCATGAGGTCTTGAATGGCTTCTCTTTATGGGGAGATGCCTTGATTTTAAGCAGTGCAGTTTAACAGGCAAAAACAACTGTGTTTTAACACTATGCCAAGTTTCTGTGGTTAAACCCAGGATCCCTGGAAAACTCACAGAACAGCGACAGAGGCAGCACTGACCCACAAGTAACATAAAATCTTACTTAGTTACTTTTTGGAGTATAACATGTAAAGTAAAATTTAAGCTAAACCAAAGCCTTTTGTCCTGCACAGGAAGCACCTCTCACATTGTACAGAAAATTAGGATAACTTTTCATACCACAAAAAAATCTAAGGAGCAGGCATGAGAGTGGGAACAGAGAAAATCTGGGAATGCTGCTACAGTGCTATAATGCTGCTCTTAGCAGTGCTGAAGTTTTGGAGGGCAAACTCATTAGTATCAAAGATCATCATATCAAAGATAACCTTCTCAGCAGCAGGAGGAGATGCCTTTGGTTGTCTGCTGAACAGCCAACACCCCTGTCTCATCTGATCTCTCACATGGGGATCATTTCTCAACAGTGTGTCCTTCCCTCTGACACCGTTTCCTCCCTGAAGTCTCTTTCAAGCCCACAGGATCACCCCCCATCCCTGGGACAAATTTCAACGTAGTGAAAGCCACGTCCTTGCCCAAGTAAACAATCAAGGAGCCCCTATCCCAGAGCCTCTTTTGTGGTTTTTAAATT
Source organism: Empidonax traillii (assembly GCF_003031625.1). Lineage (NCBI taxonomy): Eukaryota > Metazoa > Chordata > Aves > Passeriformes > Tyrannidae > Empidonax > Empidonax traillii. The sequence continues at coordinate 1,096,828 of NW_020955215.1, forward strand.
GAACAGCTGCTGCTCAGAACAAGCTGATGATTTCCATGGCCAGCCGGATTTGGGAATGACTCCACATGCCCCAGCCCAGGCTGTGTCTGGCCCTCAGCCCAGTGCTGATCATCACTAACTGGTCTCCAGGGAAACTGTGATGCAAAAGGCCATGCTGGAGATACAGGAAGAGGCTAAAGCACAACGGAACAGATCATGTCATCAAAACAGGGCAAGGAAACTGAGGACAGAGGTGTTTTGATCCCCTGCTCCCCCTTCCAACCATCTCAGTGCCACCCTGGACACTGTAAAGCCGTAAGTGTGGCACATCCACAGCCAAGGCTGCCCTCCTGTACAACATTCCCGGCCGAAAGGAGAGCGAGAGCAGGTCACCTGTACCGGGGCCAGATGGGCCAGACTGAGAGCCAGGAGACAGCACCTGGAACAAGGATCTGCCTTTGCATCAGCCACGTCTGACGAGGGTCTGGTCACTGCAGCACCCACTGCAGCACCAGCGTCATCCACAGCCTCCACAGCAGGGACGATCAACTGGAAAGGCCCCAAGTGAGCTGCTTGAAACTATGGCCATTTAAAAGACCAGAAAAAGTAGCCAAAAATCAACTGTAAAACTCTTCTTAAGCAGTCCAGCAGCCAGAAAGCCACCTGGCAAACCTTAAAGACAGGACAGGGCAAAATTCAAGCTGCAGTCAGTGATGCAAAACTCAGACCAGTGAGGAATGTGGCATGTGGAGAGGACTGTTATTTTGGGGAGGAAGAGAGGAGTAACTGAAATTCATATTTCATCATAATTCCTTATTTGATGAAAACTAATCAACCTTTAAACCTTTTTGGAAATAGATGTGAATCTGTTGTTCTATTTTTGGATTCTCAGTAGGAAATAAGCATTTCAGTTTTTGAGGTTATGAGATACAAATCCAAACGAGACACAAATCCAAAAGGTCATCGTGGCAAACAGGGAGGAAACCCTCTCCTGTGGACCCCTTATGTAAACTCGGAAGCATGGTATCAAATTCAACAAAGATGCTATTTATATGCACACAATGGAATATCAGCAGTGAATCAATGGACATGACAATAATCCCACCTATTAATGATTTCCAAACCCTGTTTCCCATTAAAAACACCTCCACACCCTCACCCCCAACAAGATGCACAGGAAAGCTCTGAGAGCATACTGTCAGGGAAGGATATGGGAGCAGTAGGAGATGCCAAGTCATGAAATGCTGATGTTTGTCCCTTTTTAGGATTATGTTTTGAAATCAGACATGCTAAGAAGAGAAAGTCTTAAACCACAATGTTTATATTTTGCTTCAAGTCCCTTTCTCTTGTGATTTGTGTATCCTAGAGATCACAAGTGTGTCTGAAGTTAAGTGAAAGGAACTTGCTGTTTATCAGAAGTTGTAAAATCAAAATCTTGAAGTGCAACACAGCTACACTGTTTATGCTACTTCTAATTAAAATAGTTAAACAGTTTAAAAATCAAAATTTGAGGTCTTCATTCCAGCCAATTTATCAACTCCTTCACACTCCACTATGCCTCACTGGCACAGCACACTGAAGCTTGAATTTTAAGCCAAATCCCTGGGGACTCATTTTTAAAAGTTCTGGAGGATCTTTAAATAGCTCTTTTCCTAACCAGCAGTTTGGACAGCACAGCTTTGTCATAGATGCTGAGATCAGTACTGCAGAATGCTATCTGGGCAGATCAGAATGTAACTCGTCAGGAAAACACCTCTGGAATTTGATAATGCAGCTCTTCTCCACTTCTACCCTGAAGTAAATGCTTGGAACTGGAATTCCCATATTAAGCCAAGTAGCAGCACTGAGTAAAACAACTGCCCTGCATTCAGTGTCTTGTAGGGAAGGAGATATGTGGTGGTGGTAATATCTCTGTTGCTTGTTTTGTCTCTGTTTACTGTAAAAGCCATCCAAATGACCAGCAGATAGCAAGGATAGACAGCTCTGTGTCATCAAACAGTTCTCTTTCCCTCAGATGAACTTTTCACAGAGCAAACCTCTCTAGGTTAGAGCAGGATGAGTTTGTCTGGCACAGGTTGCCCAGATAAGCTGTGGCTGCCCCATCCCTGGAAGTGTTCAAGGCCAGGTTGGACAGGGCTTGGAGCAACCTGGTCTAGTGGAAGGTGTCTCTGCTCATGGCAAGGGGTGGGACAAGATGAGATTTAAGGTCCCTTTCAACCCAACCATCCTATGACTCTGCATGTTCAATCTCATCATCAGCAAGCAGTTCATTGCAGCTTTACTGCACACCATGTTAGCTTTACTTCCAAGTTTCTGACATGCTGCAATAAAGCCCACCCTGCTTGGACAGAGCCTGGCACCTCTGGAATAGTGTAATTTTCCTTCTTTTTGTGCCTAGCTATTCAATCAAGTTGTCAGAGCACTGGACTTACCAGTCACCTCACTTACACTTCAGTACAACCACAATGATGTGCTGCTTTATCTCAATCACGTCACAGTCAATTCTTCTGGGCAAGAAAGGCTCAGAAGATAAATGAAAGGCAGGCAGGAGAAGGGAGAATTAGAGGTTTAGAGTAACTCACCGATGTGATAAACCTGTACAAAGGCTGTCGCCTCTCTGTGTATTTCACTGTGATGGGGCTCAAATCGTAACGGAACCAGATGGCTGGGATAATGCGGCCAGTGTGGCTGTAGGCTACGTACTCCTAGAAAACAAAAGTGGGGGAGAAAATGGCAGAAAATGTGAGCAGTCTCATCCCAGAGAGTGCCTGCAATAAAACTGCTTCTGTGGATTTGGCTCTTACTCCACGGTTTTGTACTAATCACCAGACAGAAAGATGCAAACAGTGAATTCATGTATTACTGCCCACCCCCCATCTTTATCAAACAGGAAAACAAGCTCTTTATAGTCTGATAATGATATACAGTCTGATAATGGTATACAGTCTGATAATGATATAGCTGGGAACAGAGTGATGGTGATTACTCTCACCTTCATTCAAAGTTACAGAACTAAATAGAAAGGATGACATTGATTCCCTAGTTCAGAGATGCTCTGTTTAAATCCAAACAGCTTTTAAGTGGTTGGAGGTGAAGTTTTTGCACTGTAAATCATATGTATGCATATATTTTGTATATATATAATATACTGGGACATTTATCAAACAAATGGAATTTAGTCTGCAAAAACCTGAAAATCCCTGCACTCCTCTGTAAGGCCCCTTTCCCACTGGGACCAACAATGGGAATGCTTTGCCCACTCAGTATGAATCATGTGGAGCCATGTTTAAAGCACGTTTAAAAATCAAGCTAAAATGAAACTGCATACAGAAAATTATTGACAAAGGTTCAAAAAATATTCAAGGTTGGTTCAGGAGAGACATCTTCAGATTGTCAGTGATCTCCTTTGATCCATTTCTTTCCTAACAGATACAGGGCCATCAGCCACAGGCCAGCCCCCCAGCAAGACACAATGCACACTGCCCATACAGAACAGACACTAACATCATATTGGCATCAAAAGTCACATCTTTTTGAGATAATATTTTGTTTATGCTCTCAGTGGAAACAGACATCAGTTTTCAGTTATGAGGGCATTCACAGACTGAAGAAAAATCCAAGAAAAGCAGGCTGGGGACCCAGAAATCCAAGGGGAGCCATTGGCACCAGCATGGCATACAATGCCTCTCCATCTTCCCTCCTCTAGCCCTGTGACATGCTGCCAACTCAGATCACCTCTTCTCTTTCCACTCTCCTCTACACATAGGCAAATACTTCAAGGAAGATGAAGAAAAGATAAGCAACAGAGCAACAGGACACTGAGCATGATACAAATAAGCATGATATAAAAAATACAATTTTGCTCTCTGTGAGCTCTGAGGGAACGAAACAGCACTTATCTTCATTAATCTTATATAAATCCCAAATTGCCCTCTATTGAGTTTTTTTCCCATGGATGACAAGAGAAGAAGCCCCTAGTTATAATATTTTTCAGGGCTCTTACTGAAGTTCTGCAACACATCTTGGGACTGTGGTTATCTGGGGAAGTGAGGAAACAGAGGGTGTAGGAGGTAAGAGAGGAGACACAGTCCACACTTAAGACCCTCTTCATCTCTTCATACTTATCACTCTGTGCCAGACTATTCCAATGGCTTCTCATTTCTCTTTCCCACTGATCAGGCTGGGAGTAAAGGACTAAAGCACCAAAAGAAGAAAATGCAGAGGCAGCACTGTTTCTCTGCACTTCAGTTTTGACAGAACTGAACAGGTTTTTTCCTTCCTCTCCCCTTTCCCCACAGCAATCCTGCCCTAATGAGTCAGTCTTGGCTGAAAGCCCCCATTTGCAGCCAAGCTCACAGAAGTGTCAAAAGCTCCTCCTGTCTATTTTCCAAAGTACTTTCAGAACTTCTATCGCAAGAGTCTTATCAGAACAGCAGTTGTGACATTAAGCAGAACAAATACATTGTAATCTGAACACAGGGAGATGTCCAAATCCCTGGGACACACTATACAGGCAAGGCCAAAAGTCACTAGATGGGAATATTAATCTGAGAACTAGTCCAGTAGAGTGTGTGCTTGATTATCACTTGGGGCAAACCAGCAGTAATTAGATATTATTAACAGATTCTGGACTTTCACTTAGCACACAAATGGCAAATAATTTTAAACTGAAAGATGCTTTTCATCTTAAAGAGAAAGTAGGTTCTTTTTTTTTTCCCTTAAAAAAAATGTTCAAGTCACTGTATTATTAAAATGCTGGGCAAGGCACTCGGTGCTCTGGTCTGGCTGACAAGGTGGGTCACAGGTTGGACTCAAAGATCTTGAAGCTCTTTTCCAACCTAAATGATTCCGTGATAATCCACTATAACAAAGCAGGAACTGTGAAAGAGTCAACCAGTATGTATTTGCTGCTACAGTTTCAGTGGCTGAATGTCTGAAATCAATATTTCTAAAAAGCTACAAATTTGGCTAATTTATGTGTCTGATACACCCATCAAAAATGAGACTCTTTTATAATTGAAACCAGGTGTAAGTGATGTTTTTTATCTTCAGCTGGGTTACAGTTTCCATCCAGATCCACAAACAAAAACAACAAGAGCTCCTGCAGCATGTGAAAACCTCCCATAAATCTAGATCAGTTAAACTATCAGATGAGAAAGTCAGGAGGAAGAATACCTTTCTCAGGAATGAAAACAATATCACCCCCTGCTTTGACAAGCCCTCTCAACCCCCAGTCCTGGTAAATGCCAGCACCAGGAGCACCGGGAAGCCCCGCTCTGAAGAGCTTCAGTTCCTCCTTCTCCCAGCAGAGGCTACTGCTCACCTACAAACACATGTACACGGCGCAGCACAGAGCAGGGTGGGGGAAAGAATGGTGACTGAACATCCTCCAGGCATCCTCTGGGCTGCAATGAGGAGTCTCCTTGAGAACTGCCTGCCTCTTTACCTTGTTGGCTACCGTGTACTGGTAGGAGTATCGCTGCTTCCCGCTCATGTCCTCGTACACCGTCGGGACTATCTTCAGTATGTAATCGTGAGATGCAAGAGCTGTGGTCAAAGGAAAGTAAAGGAAAGTACACGTTAGCATTCAGAGAAAGGACACAGCCTACACAACATTTCAAAGTAAAGGAAGTCACAAAAAAGGTACCTCCCTCCTCCTTATCTCAAGTTCTGTGACAAAGCCACAATTTCACATCCTACATTTGTGTCCTTTGAACAGAGCTTTGTCAGGTAGCTGGATGACACCAGAACCCGCCCACCACTTCTGTAGGACCACAACCCACAGGGTTTGGGTTACTTGAACCTTCCCAACTGGTTGCAACTATAAATGGTAACACTTATCACCACCACAAAAGCCTGGTTAAAATCAGGAACTCGCTCAGGTTAGAGGGGAAGCTCACTGAGCTCCTTCTGACAGAAGCAGCTGAGGCATCACAATCTGTGCAGTCTTATTTCTTGTGCTCCCATATTTCTTTCTCTTCTTCCTTCTCCTACAGCTGCTTAGCCTTTTTTTTTTCATTATTTAAATGGCTTGTACCATTTTTTGTGTCTGCTAAAACAATTCTATAACAGAATTCTATCTTACTTCTCTGCAGGATCCTTTAGCCAAGTGTAACACAACATTTGGCTCCTGGAGGAAAACACAAAAAACCAAACCACAACTGTATATCTTCAGGAACAGCCACAGAAGTTTTGTTTCAAGAAATGGGCAGGACTGATGTCCTGCAGGAGCCTGAACATTTGAGAGAAAAACTCCATGCTGAATTGTAGCATGCACTGGAAATTCCCCTTTGTGTGCTGGTCATAAAGCAGGGGAATGAAAATGCCTCTCCTTCCAGCCACAGTGTAGAACTTTAGGTAGGAGCTAACCTGTGACACAAGAATAAGGGCAAGTTCTGGTGGTGGGGGAACTATAGGAATAGGATATGTCTAGTTCAGAGAAAGTTCTAACAGAGCTGGAAACAATGTCCAGTTTGCAAAAGGGCCGCAAAGGACATTTTGGGCTAAGCCTTCCTAGTAGTACTGGAGAAAATGGAAATGTCAGCCAGCAACATCTGGATCATTTTGGCTAAAGAGGTGAATTAAAGACTTCTGGATACACCAGTGTTGTATGAATGGCCCTGTTTTCCCTCCTGCAGAGAGTGGCTTAGACCTGTAATCACCAGGAGTACATACGATTTGAGCTGAGTTTGTCTGCTCCCTCCAAGGCATTGAATGCTCCATGAACGTTATGGACCTGGAAAGCAAAAAGGCACATGAAGAAACCTTGACTTGATACTCTTGATCTTTGCTTCCCTATCCTGTAACTAGATCAGTCTGATTCAACCTTTTGCGAAAACAAAGCCTCAACCCAGTAAAAGATGACCTGACATATCTTCCAGTGACCATCATCACAGAGGTTGGCTCCAAGTAAAAAAGTTGATTTCACAACACCTTACAAGATGAAACTCCAAAACCACTCCAAAGCTAAAGGAATTGCAGTTGGAAGAGGCCAGTTGTGAAATTTCATTGTGAGATTATTTCCTAAGAGCAGAGTTAACTGTGACATTAATTTATCAGACTGAAAGAGAACTAAATGGGAGTCACACTCAGGTTAAAACTCGGGAGTTCTGCTGCAAAGGTAGACATGTCAGAGCAGTTGGGCTTGCACAGCTTGCACTCATTAGCCCAGTTGTCATACTGTGCCCTTGGAGATGGGAAGGACACATGCCATCACTGCCATCCCTTCAGCTTTTCCTGCAGCTGATCCCAGGCATGCAAGTATCTGTTTGCCCAGAATAACAGGATTTCCATCCCATGCCTTGCACATACTGTGATCTGCAGTCTGATGTCCACCAACAGAATAATCCATCTGTGAACTCTCCAGACAGGGAAATCCCCCAGCAAGAGCTGTAGGTTCAGACATTGTGTCACTCACGCAGTGTACATTAAGCTACACAGAAAGGACAAATAACTCCACAGCCTAGAAATTCCTGACCTTAAGTCAGACAATAGGGAAGAAGAGTTTGGAGTAAGTATTTGGTCATGGGTATGACAGAGTTTCACCTCAGCAATGGGGCAGTGCAATCTCCTCCAGACTCTCTCAACACTGACAGCACATGGATGTATTTGTCTCATCCTAAAGGCCATTTCCCTATTCCAAACACTATGGAGTGGATGATGATTTGGAGGAAGCAGCAACTGAACCAGTTTTGCTCAGCAGAAAGGAAGTTCTAGAGAGACAAAATCATCACCCAGTTCAAGTGGAAGGTGCTGGTAACAGGAGCAGAGCAAGAGCAGCAGCTGAACCTGCTGCAGTGCCTTTCACTGCATTTCAGATATTTTACACAGCAGCAACCATGCCCAAACTATATGTGCAGGCTGTACTTATTCTTTACTCATTGTAAAAGGCATATGAGGAAAGAGAAGTCCCTTCTTCAGTATTATGCTATAGTATTATGTTCTATTCTTGATACAGGTAGGAAGTCAGTCTCTCACAGCACATCTGAGCCAGAGACTACAAGGTCCACATCAAATTTCCTGTAGATTTTTCCCTCATGTAGATGAGACCAAAATTCAAACCAATGAGGTCCTGTATGACAGGCAACCCAGTAAAGCCAGATGTGGAAAGTAAGAAATTGTGCCTTTTTAATCATAATTTCTCTTCAGTAGCAGATCATGGTGTTGAATAATCCTGGTTTTAACCTTGTGAAGGGTCTTGTGTTGATAGGTCAAGGTTAGAAGTTATTTTAGCCTGTCCTTGGTCTCTGCCTGAGTTATATGTCCAGTTATATGTCTTTGCATGTGCTTGCAGAGGTTAAAGCACAGGGTTTCCAAGGTCCTGGCAAGCATCTTTTTGAGGCCCATGTTACAGAAGAATAAAGTGTTGACATACAACATATGTGGACGTATAACTTGGGCAGAGACCAACAACAGGCTAAAATAACTTCCAACCTTGCAACTATCATGGGAAGACACCACACAAGGTTAAAACAGGGATTATTCAACACCATGATCCAGCACTTCAGAGAAATCTACAATTAAAAATGCATAATCTCTTACTTCCCACACCTCTTTCTTTACTGGGTTACCTGACATGCAAGAACTTCATCCTTGAAATTCATCCTTGAATTTCAGTCTCATCTAAATGAGGGAAAAAAAAATCTACAGAAAGTCTGCCACTGTTGTGCATGAAGTACTGATGAAGACTTGAAGCTCATTCGATGCCAGATGAGATTCAAATCTGTGTGTCAAACAGACTGGTTTTTCTGGAGAACACAGCCTGTACCTTAGTGGATCATTTTGGTAGGGTCAGTAACAACCTACAAAGAACTAACTCCCAGCACATGACACAAGTGAATGAGAAGCTTCTCACCCTGTTTAAGAAATGTAAGCATGTATTACATCAAAGCAGGTAGAGACAACCCAAAATATTCAAAGGTGCACCTAGACAGGTTTAGAGCTGGCTCTCGGTGCTTGCTGAGTCTTGGTGGCCCCTGTTTACTGAAATATCCTCCTTTAATTTGTGCTGTTGAACTGCTGTTTGCCTACAGGATCAGCAGCACCTACGTGCTCCCTTCTTGTGTACGGAGACGATGAGTAGTTATTTTGAACTCTGAAAATACTAATCTGAACTTGTCCAAATCAGGAGCCAACTACCTGTTTGCCAGACAGGTTTCTCACCACCAGCACTGAAGACACTTGCTCCTTTGCCCCCAACTGTCCAGGCTCCTCCTTCATGCTGATTCACACTTCAGCTCCCTTACTCCAAGGCTCCATGATAAAACAGTGGGAATGCTCCCTCAGAGCACTGATTTCCCACGCAAACTGCAGAACTCCCTATTAGCACTTACCTAATATTTTTCATAATCTCAGTGTGCTTTACAGACATTAGGCCAAGCTTATTTATATGCTAATGTTTCACCGTTCCCACACAAGATCTTTCCTAAAAGAAGCCGGGAGCAGAATCAGAAGACTACAAAGCAACGCTTAGACTTGTTAGCATGAAAAAGGGTTTTGGAAGTGGGTGTACAAGAAGCAGACTAATGAGACGTCTGTGCTGAGGAAGGAAGATTACAGAGAGACTATGGGTAAGCAATGTTTAGGGTGAGTCGAAAGCTGGGTGTGCACATGCATAACTCCCACCTGTGATGCCAGCTCCTTGGAAGTAGGCTAGAGAAGTGCTGTAATCTGCCCTTATTGAGAAATCAGGTATTATTACATAACTTGCAACACCTGGTGAAATTCTATCCACTGGGCAAGGGCACACATTCAGCTTCTTCCCAGCAGGGAATTGGCAGTTCCAAGTCTAACCTGTGTTTCATACAACAAATTTGACTAATAGGTGTCTGCTATTTAAGTACAGTGAAATGAATTAAAAAGAACTTGACTGGTGCTGTGGTAAAGACAGTAGCGAGCACACATCTTCCCTGAGTACACTCACTGCTTCTCCACAAAGGCAGAAGGATTTGTTTGCTGTGTTAATACTGAAAATGGGATTTTGCTGAGCCGTGAATCCTCATGCCTACTCCCTGCAGGAAGACAGCCACACAGTTTTCCAAAAGCACTTTCAGTTTCAGAAGAAAACAGCGAAGTTACTCTATGACTGGACACTGCTCCTCCCTGAAGTGGTGGCAGGGAACCAGCTGTGAACCCTTCCAGATGTTGCACGGACACAAGGGATGGGCTTGCTGACCCAGGCAGTCCTTTCTTATGGCCTCCCCACACTTTACATGGCCCTTCCATAAAACCCAAAGTATCTGATGTTAAACCCCTCTCACTGCATTCCCCTGCAGCCAGGGAATTTTCAGGGACGAGGACTCACCTGTAACTTGTCCCCAAAGGAGAGCTTGTGGATGACGTGAGTCATGTCGGGGTTCTGGGGCTGTGCAGTGGCGCTGTGCGTCGACACGTGAAAGTTACCAGGGACCTGGAATTAGTCAGGACAGGGAAGACAGGATTTCATATTTTACCCCTCAAGGCATTGCTCGGCTCTGTGATATGACGTGCAAGTGCCTGGATCCATCCAGGCTGTACCTACTGAGCAGTGGACAACCTCAGGCACGTCAGAGAAAGGCACTTGATGAACACTCGGATCGGATACATCCCGCAGCCCAAGAGTTTGGCACCCTCACATTGCTAGTGCTGCTGACTAGGAGGTGATGAGTGGATCACTCCCAACTTCAGGGATTCCCAACACTTAAGGCTATGTCTTTCATCCCCATTAAAATAAAATTCCTGTCTCTGACAGGCAACAAACAGTTGCTTAATGTTTTACTCCCACATCTCGCATTTGTTAATGGGCCCCACTGCTGCAGAACAGCCCAGAACACTGTGGATTTATTCTTCTTGCAGTACTGGTTGTGAGCAACTTTACATTTGAGATTGTGCCTAAGAATGAGTTTTAGATAAAAAGAGAAAAAACCCACCAAACCTAAGGGGCCTTCCCACACAAACTAATCTAGATCTTCAGTTTCTAGCCCTGGTAGGAGACAGCAAGAGCCCTTCCTCTTAATTTTTTAAATGGAGGCAAATACAAAGTTCTGCAAAATACAAATTTCATTTAAGGACTCAGTTACAAGACAGAAAGTGAGCACTAGTGTCATTCTGATGGGACCACTCCAGCGTGCACACACTTTTCAGGTCACCAGCCCTACTCCATGAAGTCTTTCAGCAGATACAGCTCAATCACTGTTATGGAGCGTGCAAGAATATTTTTCTATTGAGAAAAGGTTGTGAAATGAGGCAAAACTGAGAAGCAATGTGGCACAGCCTAAGGAAGAGTGGGAGGACGGTTATACAACTGGTGCCCGTGGTGCTCTCTGCAGAGACACCTCACCAGCAGGGCCACGGGAGGCCACATGCCGGTTCCATGTGCTTTCAGGAAAGCTAATTTAATGACTTGAGGAACAGCGGTGCACTCCTGGGAACACTTTCAGGTGTGGACACCAGCTGTGTCATAAACAAGCTCAGTAAACAGGGCGGCAGACTCGGCAGTAAGTAGCACACAATCATCTCACTGTCACCTTGTCCTCCCTCCTCAGGTTCGAGAGTAACACCCAAGTGCAACCCTTGGTCAAGTTTCAAAGCCTGGCCAGGTCCCACTTCAGGTCCCAGCTCACACAGAAGCCTGTACAATTCCTGCCAAGGGAACGTAGACCTCCAGGTCACACACAAGAGGTTCAGGTTGCCAGAGCCAGGAGTCCCGGACCAGGTCCCCTCTCTGTGACAGCTGTCCCAGCCACTATATGAGGCACAAATTAAGCAAGTGAAGGAAGCTCCTCATTGCCACATACATCCCTCCCCTTCTGAGCTGCTTTGGCGAGCAGGACACATCACATCTAGCAGGCAAACCTCCCAGCTCCATGCTTTGGGAATTATCTGTACAAGAACTACCATGCAAGAAGCTCTTTCCCAGTTTTGTGGACTATCAGCTGCCAGCGATCTTGGTGGCTTAGAGGCAAAGAAGCAAATGTCCTCTTTTTAAGTCCCTAATCCTTTCCATGCCAAAGAACCAGTAAGAGGTTCTGCCTGTTATTTTTAGATATGATTGAACATGACCTGGGAGGAAAAGAAGGAAGTAGGATTTTGTAGCCTGTGGTACACGGAGAGGAGTGAATAAAGGGTGTGCCCTTCTTAGGACATCAGCGGGTCCCAGCACTGCCTCCCCCACCCCAGCTAGTCATCTCCAGCATTACATAGCAAGATTATTCAATCCTGAACACACCCATCCCAGAGAGGAGCCTCCTCCAGGCCTGGATTTTCATTCTTTGAGACAGAAGCGGAGCATCCCGGCAAAGCATGCGCAGAGGCCTCGTGCTGTATTCCAAACATCCCAGCACGGAGCCGCTTCTGTTCCGCTGGCACCCTCTAGCAGGGAACATTCCTGTCATTCTGCGGCTCTCGGAACAAAAGAGGGCTTGGATAGAGACATTGCCAAAGACCTCTCCACAGTGAGTCACATTCTGGAGGTGCAGAAGTCGTGACAAGTAAACATAGAAGCCCCTTGGCGTTTGTAGGGAGTACACAGATACTCTAAACATTAGGCTGCTGCACTGAAAGGCAGCACTGGCTGCCACATAGAGCTGCTCTCTGCTATTCAGCAACTCCATCTCAATTATCTGTTTTGGAGAGTAGAGAACCCCCCTGATCTAACACATTTCCTGTGAATCTGGCCATGCAGCCTCCTCTCCCCCCACCATCTGCAGCACCGAGACTTAACCTTCCCCCTGATCAGGGACGTGAACATACACACTGCAGGAGAGGCACTGACACACAGATTTTCAAGAGCATTTTACAAATGGATCTTGCCAGCATTTCCCCTGTCAGCACACACTCACTCACTGTCATTCCTACTCACCTTGTTGATGCTGAAATGGCCCTCAAACCTGCAGCCATCCCCGTTATTGAGAGGGATCTTCATTGAGTTGTCAATATGACCCACTTCGTGCCTTCCCATTTCATCTTGGATGTCTAGTCCAACCACTGCATGGGTGGGAAGGGAGAAGGGAAAAAAAATTCAAAACAAAAGAACAGGAAAGTTGCACAGGAAAAGCATGCGTTGCTTTTACTGGGAAAAAAAATCCACATCTCTTTTGTTGACATCTCAAGTATCGTTATACCGGAAAGAACCTTGCCACCAAACTTTTCACACTGCCTATTTGACACAAATATACCTCCAATGTCCTGCCAGCTGACTGCAATTACAAAAACAGAAAAACTTTAGGTAGACAAGCAGGTGATTGGGGAAAAAAACAACAACCAGCTGGTGCATTCAGTTACGAATGAAACTTGGGAGGTTTCTTGCTCCCAGACACAAAAAGGTTGCTCTAAAGAAAATGGAAATGAGATTTAGAAAGAATCCAGTAAGGGAGAGCAGCCACTAACACAGGCTGCAGAGTGAGCCCAAGGTCCAAAAAACAAGTGTCCTGGCCTGGAAGAGAAAGCAACAGGACATTGGTAAAGGCTGCAGCTACTTGATCTCCATCCACCTTGTTACAGAAGGGCCACTGTACCAGTGTGGGCTCATTTCAAGTATTACTTAAAACACAAAGCAAAACTGCTAAGTGAGAAGGGGTACTCACGTTCACAATGCAGGTTTGGCAAACTGATGTTCAGATTCACTTCTATTTTACCTCCACTGTCTTTGTCTGGGTCATCCACATAGAGCTCATTAACTCTGGAAGGCAGAAAACACAGGTGGGTTCAGGCACACATTTCCACAAGGAAAGAACCAACAATTTGCATGGGGAGGAAAGAAAGGAGACTGGGAAGCCATGGGTTGACTGTGATTTCTACAACCGAGTGGGGAGAGCCCTCCACGATAGCATGGGGGCAAATCACTTAACTTTATTTATTGCTTGGCAAGTGCAGGGGGCTTTAAACAAATCCCTTGTCCCAGTAGAAAACAGAATTCCTGCACCCTTCCCTAATCTGAGCTTCCACAGAGGTGATACAAAACAAGAACCTAATGCTGAAGAGGTGGCAGGCTCATGAGCTGCCCTCCACTCCCCTGGGCTGCTACTCCTTTTAGGAAGGAGGGAAGCATGTGCTCTTGCATTTGTTTCATAAACAGTTTTAGAAGAAGGCTGCTCTCAACCATCCCCCAGGAAAGCTTATTTGTGTCACTTTGTTATTGCCACCCAGCTGACAGAACAGCGGCAAGAGAAGGCAGCAGGGCATAACTTGGACCTTCCTCCTTAATATCACATTTCAATCTATGAATGGTAACCAAAAGCAACAACTAAAATTAAGGAGAAGAGGATTTGAGCCAGGAACAGATGGGAAGAAACATCCTGGACAGCAGGATCTAACACACTATACAACAGTCTCCCAAAGAGTAATGCTGTTTCACAGCACCCACAGTGCTGGCACGTATTTCACAAGAGACAAACTACAGATAGAGAGTAAAAGGAATACAGGAGTATAAATATTTATTGTTGGCACATACAATCCATCCGACACGTAAAAAATAAACCAAAAAGACCCAGGGCTGAATTAGCTGAACGGTCCTAGAGAATCCACCCTGGGGAAACTCAACACATTGAACCAAGATGCTGCTGAGGTTGCCGAGCAGCTCTTTTCCCTCAAAGTCCAACACTGTTCAACAAAGAAGAAGATTTGTCAATTTAGCTTCCAGTCAGACAGATTATAAAGTTATTACGGGAACTTCTGTTCAAGCAAGCTACATAAAATAAGCTACCTTCACTAGCAAGTGCTCTGTATTATTTTATTTCACACCCAAAGTGCATGAAACCCTTTGACAAGCCCTTGCTGAAGAGTCTATATGCTAATAGTCCAACCAGACTAAGGCAGCTACAAGACAGATTCAAAGTGATTTTGCTCTGGTGATACCTCTCTGGACCACAATGAACTGTTTGCCCTGTGGATCCAGAAGAAACAAACCTTCACACCGAGAAACACGCAGGCTGCCAGTTTTTTCGGAGGCAATTACTCACGGGTCAGTGGGGTTTACAGACACTCATTTAAAACCAGCACAGCATTTGTCTTCAGCTTCACAGCCCTACCTTTCTCTGTTTTTAATTGGCTTGACAAGTTGCTTGCAATCATTACTCAACCTATTTTTCAAGTGATTAATAAAAATGACACAGAGGGAGGGGAAAGATTGCTCATCAGTGACCTAGTTAGAAGCTTCTTGGCTGAGCCCTCTTCTCCTGGGTGGAATGCACTCTGTCTTCTACGTGTTCATTACTGACAGATTGGGTAGGATCAGGATTAAGTCATATGTCCAAATACGGCTGGGAGGAGCAGCTCCAGCCAGGACAGGCATTAATCCCCCAAAGCAATGCACCTCTCCGTGCTCCCTGAGTCCTCCCATCAATATCCCAGTTGCCAGCCAACCTGTTTCATAATGCCTGGCTGCTTCCCAGCTCTCTGCAGTCCGAGATATGGGCCATGCCCAGCCAGTGCCACGGGCAACTCGATGTTAGTGGCGAAAACAAGCATTCAGGGCTGGCAGAGAAGAGCAGCAGGTTCAGCAGCTCAGATGAACATCCCAGCTCTTTGGAGAAAAGCTCTAGCAAGGTCAGTGTTCGCATTTGCTGATTTCTAACTCTGAACCTGTCAGAAATCGTGTCTCCAGGCGCGCTCTGACAACGGTGGTATGTGAGCCTTTCAGTGATAAGCAAGGGGTGGTTGTTGGTAGAATTCAAAGGATAAACTTTGCACAGGGAGCCTATGGAAGCTCTCACATAGGAAGGCCAGTGATGAGGTCACTTGGCTGCAGACTGGATCACTGAGGCAAAGAGAAGTAGGCCAGTCTGTCCACGTCACACAGCCCATTAGCTGCAGATAAAGGAAACCGGTTTCCTGTCCCACAGTCCGGTCACTGGACCAATGGTTCCCAACCTGTCCCTTGGGCAAGGCTCATGGCCACTTCTTCCTCCTCCTCCTCCTCTTCTTTACCTAGTAGCCCCCTGCCCCTCTCCCACTCACGCTCTGAATTTCATAACCCCGTCTATCACTCTTTAGACATCTGACAGCTCATGACAGTTGGTCCTTCCTTCCCCTCCCTTCAACTTGCAGTGCTGTCTTTCATGGAGCACCTGGCTGCCTGGGTTCTCCCCAGGGTCAAGAAGCCAAATTGCACACAGTCTTTCTCTTATTTAATCAGACTATCCTGGGATGTTGGGAAAAGCACTATTTACCACCTCTAGCCACTCTCCTATTCCCTGAAGGAATAATGTCACTTGTGGAAGAAATGAAGGTGGCTCTAATGTATAGCTGTCCCTCCCGGAACATAAAGTGTTCCAGCAGTAACACTGGTTTAACAGTGAATGTGGGATGGTCACAATGGCAATAAAACCTGAGTCAAGCAGAGGGACACTGTAAATGCAGCAGCTCCTATGGCTGTTTAGAGAGACACTGTACAGGGTCATATTGTGACTCCAAAGACGGTGTGTACCTTCTCCAAATACTCCCAAGTATGTAGGAGTTGATATTTTTTACTGGTTGCTGCTAAGGAGTATTTGAATAAAAGCAGCACAATAAAGCAGGGGTGAGGTGCAGAGCTCTGGAAGTACAAGGAGGGCAGCAGGAGAGGTGAGAGGTGGACCTCTCCCTGTGGAGCCTCCCACCAGTGATCCAAGGAAAGGGAGGAAAGTTTCTCAGTGCAGCAGGAGCCGTGATCCACACAGAAGGAATCTGCCTCACTTCTGGAAAGAGCCACTTGGAAATACTTCACATTCCTGAGTGGGGCTTCTCAGTTGCTTATCCCATTTGCTTACAAACTTGCAGCATTACATGGAAAAAGCTCGAAAGACCCTTTGGCCAAGCGTGCAGATCATGCAAAAGGCACGAAGGGAAGGGGGCAACCGCAGTGAGAGGGCAGGGCAGTGCTTTCAGATTTTATCCAAAGAAAGTCAGACCCATCCCCACGCTTTAGGTCTCAGATTTATGACAAAACAGCTTTGTTTCCCCAGAAACAAAACTTCCCCAGTAACCTATTTCCACACAGCAGCCCCGGCCACTAACATTAGACACTTCAGCACTTCAACAGCTGAAGAGCGTGGCCCTTTGAATACAAGGGTGGGCTTCGCACACTGCCTGGGTGCTCTCTAAACAAATCCTCCTTGTCCTCTGTCCTCCTTGTCCTAAGTCTCTGATTCAAGTTTAACCTTTTTTCTCCCTCTTTCACAGAAAACAAACAAGCAGCCTCCTCCCAAGTCACGAGCCATAGAGAAAATACAACCACTTACTCCAGCAAGCTGCATTCTACCTTGTCCTCCAACTCCCAGGAGGCACTCTCTGGTCTCCAGGACCCCAAGCCTGAGAGGCAAAATAATTATTCTTTCTTGAGGGAGCCCAAAGCTTCTAAAAAGAATTTTTCAGTGGAGCTCTCTTGGCTCCACTTGCCATTTCAGCTCTAATCAACCACCTTCCAGAAATATAACCACCCAAAGCTGATATTCCTGCACTACCATCCTTTCAGTTTTACCACACCAGAGAAGACCCAACACAGGACAAACAACCCATCTTCTCCTCAGTTTGTATGAAGAAACAACAAGCAGGTCAGCAAATTCCCTGCTGTGCACGTGCCTATTGCTCTGCCATTTGTGATCTTCCTCCCGTGTCCTGAATCTCAATCAGTTCTTCATTGTGAAGGTCTTTGTCCCAGATTAGGTCTCAGCTCAGCTGTGAAGCACAGAAAACACGCTGTCCTACAAAGGAAGGAATTACAGTTCTCCAGGAGGCAGGAAGAAGGAGAAGGGTTCGAAAGACGTCAATGTAGATTTGAGTCAGAAATTGCAAATGACATCATGGCACGACCTTCCGCTTCCTGTAACCCACACACGTCCACGGGGACAAACGGCACAACAACCCCTCACAAATGTATAACACCTTTTATTAGGTAATCTCCGAGTTACTACGCAAACATTAATTAAGCTTCTTACCTGCCTACCTCTCAGGGCTGCTAAGCATTACATCCTTCTACAGAAAACTGCCCGTGTCAAGGTCAGTCCGTGGCAAGAGCAGGATTACAGCTCCCATCCCCTCTTGTCCACGAGGCTGTACTGCCCATGCTGGTCTAGTTTGCTCCAGCATTTCATCTGCCTCAGCTGGATGAGCTGATAAGAGTTGGAGTTGCATCTCCAGCTTAATGTCAGAACTCATGAATTGTGGCATCTGTTGGCTTATGCTCCAAGATTACGGGCTCCAGCACAAGAAAACCTTGTTGCACCAGGATCACACGCTGCTGCACATGCAGGTTGCCAAAATTTTCATGGGCCAAGAGCCATAAGACACATCCCACACACTTTGGAGAGCTCTGGGACAAAAAAACCCTCTGAAGGCACATCTGATAACAATTCTGCTTCACTGCAGGATCAGTCTTGGGCACGCAAATCAATCCAGTGTGGACAAGTAATGCTGGTCTCTGAAACTCCTGGTGTTTTGCTTCCTCCCACACTCCTGACGGTCTGAACATGGACAGTCAGGGTGTGCTGCATGGGATGTGACCCCTGCTGAGGGGCTGAGCTGTGGGATATTCATACACTGACCAAGGTATTTTCTGTAAGATTAAATCAAGGAGGGTCCCAAGTCACCTTAATGATCCCGTCACCTTAAATGAAGAAATCATTTGGATACTGCCTGCCAGAGCTCAAGGAGCATTTGGACAAAACTCTCAGGCACATGGTGGGATTGCTGGGGTGTCCTGGGCAGGGCCAGGAGTTGGGCTTTGATGATCCTTGGGGGTCCCTTGCAGCTCAGGACATTCTGTGATTCTATGATTCTTGGTTTATGCTTTTTTGCAAAGATAGTAATTTTATTACAGATATTCTGCTTAAGTAATTAATTGGCTTGCAGGGGGGCACAGCCTTCCAATTAGCAAACCTGTCACTTCAGATAGTTTTTTGTCTGTTACTACATTAAAAAAAAAAAAAAAAGGAAGGAAAAAAAAAAACACTGCCAGGACCAGTCTGTTGCTTTCTACAGTGCGCTGTGGCAGATGAATTAGCGTTGAGGAGCAACATTCATACCACAAGCACCGCATTCATACCCTCCCACCCCTTCCCCTGGCTGCCAAGTTAAGGCAGACAAGAGGAGGTAATTACATCTTTACTCCTTAATGATGGAATACTTGGAAAACTATTATTGATCTTACAGGACATAATTCATGACCTAATTACCGTGATAAAACTGCAAGATTATCATCTTGCCAGCTATTAACGTCTAGCGCAGATCTGAGTTAATTAGAAGAGAGATAGGTGATTTCTACGCTTTTGATTTGCAACACAGCAGCAGGATGAATGAGGACGGCTGCTGAAGGCAGGATGAGCCATTTCTAGTCCTCAGACTACTCTCAATCCCTTAACCAGGAAATACCAGACACATTTAACACTTTAGCTTTGTTTCTTCAGCCACTTGAGTCATTGGCTCAGTGGGACAACGGTGTTTAACGCTGCTCATTTTGCAGAGGTTCACATGGGGAACACAGACCTCATTTTCTTTAGCTGTCTTTTACAGAATTGAGGGGATTCATCATCTAGGTTCTTGGTTTGGAATCACAGAACCATAAAGGTTGGAAAAGACCTCCAAGATCATTGAGTCCAGCCTTTGACTGTTCACCACCTAGTCAAGAACACCAGAGCACTGAGTGCCACATCCAGTCATCCCTTGAACACCTCACAGGTGACTCCACCACCTCCCTGGGCAGCCCCTTCCAATGCCTGAAGTTTGGACTCAGCCCTCAGTAACTCTTAGTTTGGAGAGAAAAAAAACCCACAAAAATCAGGAAGATTCTTGGTTTCCAGAGTTAAACTCGCCCTCCCCTTAATGTCAATGATGGGTTGTGACTGAGCAAAGAAAAAACCCTCTGCCCTCACCAGCCCTTCATTGTGTTTTTCCTGAGAAGGATGTAGCCCCACCTAAGAACCAAGCTTTGATTTCCTTCACGGCTGCTCAGAGGCCTGTTAGGGTCACAGGATAAACCCATAAGATGAGCAGAGTTTTCTACCCTACTCAGGGCTTGTCTCCACAGGAAACCAGTCAGCAGCAAAAGAGGATGTGCCTTTACCTGTTCCATGAGCTTCCTGTGTGTCCCCTGGAACACACAGTGTCTTAGTTCGACTTCCTAACTGGAGTCAGCTCCTGTGCACAGACACAATCTTAGTGCTCATTAGAAATGCCCACACGAGTTATGACACAGCTACTGTGATGTACGCTGTCGTCCCCCTGTAGGTAATGTTTGGGTTTAGCGTCATGACTGTGATCCTCGAGATGAGGGTGTAATTTTTTGGCTTTCTGCCACCCAGACAAGTCTTTAGCAGCTGAGACTATAAATGCTACGACAACGGGCTGGTCAAGGAAACACAGCTTTGAAGTTGGGCAAGAATGACCAAACTGAGATTTCTAGTAATACCAAGAATTTAAGTTGCTACAGTAGTATGAATGTAGAAGAAAGTCCAACAGTGGGCAGAAGCCAGCAAGTATTCGGGGTTAATGTGGTACAGAGCAGACCTTCTTTTCTCACATTGCAGCACGAGTTCAACAAACTACAGTAACCTCTTGCTTTAAATGCAGACACCAAAGAAACCTCTCGCTGGTGAGAGTCAGACAGTGAATCCTGTGGGCACCACTGCTGAGGTTGGTGCTGACTTGCCCTGCAGCAGGCTGGCCATGCACACACACCACGCACAATTACTCGCTGTGACCGCGCTGTGAGGTAACCACGACTCCCCAGCAGAGAACCTGCTACGTCTGACAGGAGGCACCAGGCCAAGTGCTCTCAGTTTCACTTTGCCATCAAAAATGTGCAGTTATCCCCATTCAATCTGGCTTTGTCAAGCACTTGAAGGGAAATATGACACAACAGGAGAAAGAGTGATGCAGTCTCACAGTACAGCTGGCACTGGCAAAGCAGGAAAGTTCATCCCATGTAACTGCACACTCTTATTAATCATTCAGATCCTGATATTAGGAAACTTCACACTCTGGGGGAGATATCTGTTGTGGGAGACTCAATACAAAGGAAACTTGAAGCTTGTAATAAAAGTTGAAGAGAATTGAACAGTTTGCACATAAGGAATCTTCCACATCTTCTTAAGTACTTGAATCGTGGGCAAACAAGTCTCAAAAATCTTTGTGAGATAATATATCCCCAGTTATTTGCTACCACTCAGTTTAAATGGAGGCACAGAGTTCTCACACAGTTCCAGATCATGCAGAGCTCCCTTCTTATTATTCCCCATGAGGAGACTACGCTGTCACAACTCACTGCCAGTAATACCTGACTGAAAGGGAAGCCCAAGAGGCTCACAACAACTTGTACTGGGTTTCTCAGAAGACAAAGCAATGAGTAAGAAACGGAAAAAGAAAAGTTTACTCCTGCTTCAGAAGTCACTGAACTGGGAAGCACTTCAAGTGACTTTCTGAAGTATTTCCGCTGTCCTGGGGGAGCCTATTCACAGCTGCTGTGGGTGAATGTTCCCAGCAAGAGTGTGATGACTTGTAACTCATCTCAAGGAGGTTTTTCATACTCTTTGAGCTGTTGTGTTGGACAGTCCATGACGAATCAGGTTCCTGCAGTCATTTGTCTCAGACTCTTCCATGACACCCCCTCTAAAATTTTACTGCTTTATTGCTTGCAAAGACCTTCTCCCCACACAGCTCCAGCTGGGTAAGGCAGTCACCATCTCTGAGCTTTTAATGAGGAACTTGTCAGCTGAGCATGCAGGAACTTACCACACCTCCAATATCTTTGTGGAAAAATGCATCATCTAGTTAAGAAAAAAGCACAAAGAGCCCTCAGAGAATCATACAATTCTGTGGTTCAAAAAGAAATTTCTAGTCGGGGAAGTACCACATAAAGGCATGTGCACTCAACTGAATCAAAATTAGGTAGGTATTACTCATTCCTCCTGTAAGGCATTAACTAAAAGAAAAAAGAAAAGCAGATGAGAGAATGAGATCTAAGAGGAGAGCAAGCAGAAGTGCTATTTTACTTGAAGCAATTTGTCCAGCTTTCCTCTGTTTTTTAAAACACGAAACCCAAGGAAATTCAGCTCTGTGAAGTGACTGATAAGGTGACTCCAGTATTTCACAAGCAAACATATGGAACTGAATTCAAAGAAACAGGGAGCGAGTAAGAAATCTAAGATACCATCTCTGAAGAAAAGGTGCAACAGGCACAAAGAATTACCCAGAGCTTGATTACACTTCTGTCTTTAGGTTAAACATTACTCAAGGTTAGAATTATTCCTGAAATTATATTCTTGACCCAAGACAGAGCTGCCCAGAATTAATGAAAGAGCCTCATGGTTATCAGAATGGTCAATCTAAACACAGCACAGGAGCCCAGCGCATTTCAGAGCCTTTTTACTCAGCAGTGACATCTGTTGCTACCTGGACCATCATGTGAGTCTGACAGAAGTTCCACCCTTCCTAACTATCCAGGAACTGTGCATCACAATATAGTGAGCTCACTGCTACATCAGCAGGATGATGGAGAACGTTTCCTAGAGCCCAAACCAAAGGTATGTGTGTTAAAAGATACTAAAAGTTTACTTCGTAGCAGGAGGAACAAGAGAATAGGAGAAAAAAACAAAATCTGAATAACTAAAATACTTGTTCTGCGAGCAATTTTTAAGAGCAGGAATTACTTCCATTTTGCTCAAAGCTGTCTTCTACCTGGGACAACTTGTCTTCAGGCACAAAACCTGTCAACTAGGTTTCCAAATCAGGCTCAATAGAAAGAAGAAAAAACTCACGCATGAATAAAGCTATCTGCATGTATCAGAGTCAGCTCTGACATTAAAAAAAGGAATTACTGATATTAAACTAATAATAATTCATATTTTATGCAATTTATTTTTCCAAAACGCATCTCCATAAGTATCCAGGGAAGACTGGCAGCATGTGATACTCATTTATTCACAGGGAAGGGAGGGGAAACAAAACAGCTTGTCGGAGATCCCACTGCATCTGCAATGGGACCCCAGACTCAGAGCCATGTGAATCCAACCAGGAGGAACCACACATTTAAACATATGCTATCACTGATGAAAAATACACAGGTTTTCGAGAATCACTTTGAATGAAACAAGTACAAAGAAAAGTGCCTACTCAGGAGGAGAGGGGAAAACAAATCTCAGATGAGGACCAGAAATCAACAGCTTAAGGAGGAAGAGGGAAACTGCACCCGATGGCACTGATCACCTTGGCACTCGTTACCTTACACCCGGTCACCACAGCACTGATGTGATCTGTGGTCACATGAAAAATACTCACTGTGCTCACTGAACAGTCCAGTATGCAGCCAATAAAGGATCAAGCACATCTGGGACAGTTTACTCCATCAGAAATATTTCAGAACCAAGTTTGCTTAGTGTATTTCAGGAAATTAAAAAAAAACTGAACGAATGTTTGAGAATTTGGACTCGACCAAAAGGAATCCAAACCCCATCAGGCAACTAAGTGACTTAGTGAAATTACAGGAATATTTCTCTCAGGTAACAGTAAAGCTGGAAAGATCCATATATGCACAAACATACAAACAAGGGAAAACATGACTTTTACTTACATTTCAGTGGCTATGAATCCGGTGAGCTCAGACAGGAAGAGAAACAGTATGAAGAGACAGCAGCAGACAGAGACTGGAACAGAGACAAGGAGAGGAAAAGGTTAGTTTTGTTTCTCTAACAAAGACAAAAACTGTTTTCACACAGGCATATGATTCCCCTCATGGATTTGCCACCCAGACATACTTGAGAACTATGACTCTTTTAGAGTCCATCACCCAGAGGAGCCACCAGAGCTGTGGCTTCATTGAAATGCCAATATCCAAAATCCTGAGGGGTATCATCACTTTTGGGCCACTTTTCCCACCATGATTTCCATATCCCCACGGCTCCTGCATTCTCCATCTCCAGCAATGTTAGTCTGCCAGCTCTCTCTCTTCTTTACAGAGCTGCTTGACAACATGACTTCTTTGGAGCCTTTGCTCCACATTTTAATTAGTTAAAACCTCCAGAAAGGAAGAAGAATCAGCACCTCCTTGCTTCATAATCATACAGTCAGATAACACAGTGTTTTCTGGATTAGGAGATATTTTGGTTTCTTCTCAAGTTCCAAAGCTGTGTAAGTCATCTCACAGCCTGCACTGGAGAGAGCTGGTACAGCAGAGACACGGCAATGGTAATGAACTAGTGCAGCCAATGCATGATACTTCTCTAATTTCTCCATTTGCTCATATATTGACTCTTCAGAGAGGGAAAATTCCCAGTGAAGGAATTGTGAAGTACCTGGACAACAAGTCCCAAGTATTTTCTAAGAATTCGAACCTGGAGTTCCAAGGAGAGAACCCAAAGTAACTGGCATGTTACTGGTTACTCTTCATCAGGAAACTATTCAAACAATTGAGCAGTGACATTCACGCAGCAGTGACAGGGTCACTGACCCACACAGAGGGGCTGGAAGGAAGTACAGCCGTAAATCCTATGGAGCAGGGATGATTGGAGCAGACAAGGCTGTGCCAAGTGAAGGAGGCAGGGCTGCAGTGCGTATCTGTATTAAATAAAATACCCAAGTTCACCACAAATCACTTGCAAAAGAGTAAAGCAGGAACTGGCAGGCGCTTCCAGGGCTGTGACAACCACAGCACAATCCGGCTCATCCCTCCAGCCCAGCACAGCTGCAGTGACCAAGCACTCTGTGAAATGACCACTTTACCAGGGCCACTAATTAGGACTGAGAAACACATAAGAAAAACCCTGCTCCTCAGCTTTATACCACATGACCTACACAGCCCAAATATCCATTCCTTCAGGAAGCTCAAGCAACAACGGGCTAGGGAAAAATTTTATCATGACTGCATCGGTCCAAACTCCCTCAGTAGAGAATGTGAGAGGCACAGGAAGGAAAGAGGAGGTACTGAGGGCAAGTACTGAGACAGACACTTGAGTGACCTAAAGCCTTGTGCCTCATTCCTCAGGTTAGTCAGCTGATAGTTCTGAGGAAAGAGAAATGCGTTGTTTCCCCTTCCTCATCAGAAGAATTTCAAGGGTGGATTCATTTACTGACACTCTGTGAAGTGCAAGGCATTGAAAGAGATGCCAAAAAACCCATTAGGTAGGATGAAGAAAGAGAGAAAAAAAATACAAAGGCCAGTAGGAAAATGGGTAGCAAGAGGGGATATTAATTTCGAAAAGAGAAACCTCAGAGGATCACACTACTTGCTTCCAAGTCTTGGCTTTCAGGGCACGGAAGATCACCGTGGCTGTGACCCAGCTGAGACCCTGGCACGGGGCACCACACTGGGGGGAGAGAGGGGGGAGGAGGAGAAACTTGCTGCTTGTTTGCCTAAAGCACAGCAGCAAATTTTTATGAGAACTTACACACCTATGTAAGAGTCCAAAAAAAGTAACCGAGGCACAAGACTCGTAGATCCAGTGTCTCCTACTGCTGGTCACAGAGCAGCAGACATGAGATCTCTGAGCTCCGGCAGAACTCAGGGGAGAGCGTTTCACACAGGCAACCCTTTCTTCTCTAATTGCTTCCCATATCCCTCACTGCTTGTTATCATCCCATAAAGGCTTTCCACAGCTTCAGCCAGACCTCTCTGCTCTCAAGCACTTCTAGGCAAGCCTGGTACTGCTAACTCTAAATTCTCTCCCAGAGCTTCCTCTCTTCCAGTTTTTTAACTTTCTTCTCTGCCACTTGCATCATCAAATTATCTTCTTTTCCAGTATAGAAAGTATTTGCTGCCTGAAGTCCATCTTTCAATTCAGCTCTTGCAGGGAAGGCTTATGACAATACTTACCAAATACAGCACAGTAAAATTCCACTAACCTACATCTAAAAAATCCCGCAGGAATGCCCTGAAGCACCTGGCAGGGACTGACTTTCAAAGCTCCTCAATGCTTTTGCCAGACTTCAAACTGCACAGTCAGTTTTCAGCCCATAAAAGAGATTGCTGAGGGTGGACATGAGAGGGGAATATAAAATCATGAGGGATCTGAAGGAGATGAATGGGCAACAACCACTCGCTGTCTCTTCCAGTACAGGAACAAAAGGGAATAGGGAGGTTAAAAACAGGAGAAGGTTTTCTTTTATAAAACACTTAACTAAATGCTGAAGATTCTTCACTAGGAGTGTTGAGGATGCTTAAAAAATAAAATCTGTATGATTTCAAAAAGGAATCATTCACACGCCCTGAAGAAGAAATCCACTGAGGGCTACTAAACACAAAGGAACAACCTCTAGCTCAGGAATTTCAGAAACCCACTGAGCGAAGCCTGGTGAAGTGTTTAACCTGTCCCTGTGCTCTTTCTCTGGCATCTGCTGCTGACCACTCCTGGCAAGGGGACACTGGGCTGCACGGACACTTGCATCTACCTGCTGCTCCTGTGTTAAACTCCTCTTGCATACACACATTCTCAAGACAGGGGGTGTCTTTGGCATGAGACTCCCGTGAAAGCCTCATGTGTTAAACTGTCTCCAGAGCCAGTAGTTTTCCAGATGCAGAAGACGAGCTCCTCTCCTAAGCGTGGAGCTGCGGGCACAGACGATGTTCCCAGCGTAAGAATTTATGCACTTCAGCTGCTTATTTCATAGTGAAGCCTTTCACTTGCTTCCATGCAAATGTGCAGTTCTACCACCCACATTTGACAACTGCATGATATTTGGAAAAGTAGATTAAAGGCTGGGATCAGACAAAATCAAACAATTCATGCATAAAGCTTCACTTAACTGCAAGAGCACTGCGACGTTCCCACAGAGCTCGAAGGACCATCTAAGACAGGTTTCTTAAATACTCTAATGATAACACAATCAATATATCAAAGGCAGAGACACACTGCTGTTGGCTAACCTTTAATTCCAAAAGGATGGGAAATTCTGTCAAGTTTTTCATTCCTACACTAACCTTTTTGTACATATCCCTTCTGATACGCACCCCATCGACGTACATTCCTGGCTTTTTCTCCCCACCCCACAAGAAATGAAAGAAAGGCAAAGTGTTTAACACATCACACGGGCTGAGAACGTGAATCCATGTCTATATTAAGGCATAAAATTAATAGCATTTATTATTCAATGGAGCAAACTGTTATGAAGTCCAAGGAACGGGTCTTGTTACAGACGCCATGTGAATCATAACTTTGATATTTCCTGATGTGTATTTAAAACTCCAGCCCCCAAACAGCACAGAGTATTTCTGGATAACATTTCCATGTGTGCATACAACATGTGCATGCGAACTATGCATCCACACGGATTGTTAAATAGCAGGATCGTTCCAGCAGCTGTGTCCGACTGCTCCTGTCCAGCCAGATGCCAACTGTCAGCCAGCCAGGGCATGTGCTGCTGCTGCTGCTGCTTCCATACCCAAACATGGCCAAGCTGTCACCACGCTAGTCAGGCCTGTTGGAGTGGCCCTGTGTGGCACCATGGACATGCTATATGGGGGTGGGAAAGCCTGCAAAGAACTGGTGTATGAGGGACAACGAGGGCATGACTGGCTGAGGGCACGGGGATGCTGCCTAAAAAAGAAAATTTTATTGAGAAAAAGGAATGAGTAACTTCTATACACGTTTTCAGAGAAGTCCACAGCAGGGGGTATGTTGTTCTACACAAACCTCACTCCAAGTAAACTGCAGTGGACTGTTCCTGGTTACTTCGTTCCTAAAAACAATGTTCGTAGCTGTAAGGGTTGCTACACAGAGCTGAAATATCTTGTATGCTGCGTTCACTGCAACTTTGGAAATTACAAAACCATACCCAATAAAGCCTCAATAACCCTTTAGTTGGCTTCTGAACTTGCTCGTGTTTGAAATCACCTGCACTCCTCCACCAAAATTCCCAAACACTTACTGTCCCTCAGCTGCTTCCTCCCTAGAAACCCTGGCCTCTTCAGCCCTGGTGTCGGAAGCAGAGCTGCTCTTTTCCATCTCTCTTCTTCTGTAATCTGATCTCTGCCTTCTTCCCTAATAAACCTCAAACTTTTTTTTAAAAGGGCCTTTTTACAATCCAAGAGCCACTGTAGAAATCCTGTAGTAAACCCATTCCTATTCCAGGAAGCCTTCAGCACCAGAAGTGATACTGAACTAAAGCTTCAGCAGAAATCAGGTGGAAAGGGCCTAAAGTAATAGTTGGCTACTATGGACTATTTTATACCTCCTGTGCAAAACTTGGAGAACTTAAAGAGAGCCAAAATACAGTTGCAGTCATAGTCATTTCACATATTTACTAAACACTGAAAGATTTTTTGAGACGCAGAACCTTCCCCTACGCTCAGGCTCCCAATATTATTACGGGCTGACGTCCCTAAAGCATTTATCACAAAATCATGCAACCTTCCCAGGCTTCAAACTGGCCTGGCATTGGGCTCTCTCATTCATGGCCTCCTACAACACGTAAGATTAATGGCTTTCAAATTACAAGCCACAGGCTTGGTCAGACAGAAAGCCCATTAGGAAAGCTGCTCACCAGATCCTCACAGGCAAAGCCACCAGTTTGTTGGCTGCCTGTGTGGTTCAAAAGCTTCTATCTAAAGCCTGTCTAAAACCACTCTGAGAAAAAGAAGGAGAACCAGTTAGAGAAGAAAATCAAAGCCTGAGAAGCTGCAAATAACAATAGAGAGAAATAAGTCAGCTAATAATTTTAAGTAAGAGTCACAACCTTCAAGCATTCCCACAACAGACTTATCACTCGAGCTGTTTACTGCAGATCAGAAAGCCTAACACTGGATGGCCTTTGATGGGCTTTTTTGTTTCTAAAATACTCTTTTGCAGGTGATTCATACAAGACAAATTCTCAAAGGGAGCCCAGTTACAGTGTGGGAACTCTTAGTTTCCAAAACAGAAGGGAAGGCAGGATCACTCACAAGTTCAAAGTGTTCTTTCAGAACACTAAATCTCATAGCCCCTGAATTTACAAACAGTTTTAGTCAAGCCCTTTGTTCACAGCTTCAGCAAACCTACAAGGGAGTCAGGATACAATTAATTCAGCAGTCAGGAGAACACAGAGGACAAGGACTCTGACAGTAAATATTTAGAGTAAGGTGTTATCTTCACAGGAGCACAGGATAGCTGAGGCTGGCAGGGACCTCTCTGGGGATCATCCTGTCCAACTCCCCTGCTCAGAGGAGGTTGCTCAGGGCAGGTCTGGTTGTTTTGAGCATCTCCAAGGACAGAGGCTCCACACCACTCTGGGCAACCTGTTCCAGTCTTCAACTATCCTCACAGGAAGGAGTTTCTTAAGCCCACAAAGGGCTTTCCTTTGTGTCCACTGATTCACTGGCCCTGACTCAGTTCTGTCTGCTGTCACCAAGGGATATGACATCACTCACGTCAGCAGTGACATACAAGACTACTGACCCATCTACAAGAATGGATGAATGGAGCACAGCTCTATGATCAAAGGAAGTGCCTGCTCAATGGAACAGGAAAGCTGCATTAGGAGTGTAATTACAGGCCTGGCAGGATCAACCTGATCGATGTTTGCCCCGCACAGCAGCTCGCTGCACATAATTGTGTGAAATTGCATTACTCAGCCTCCAGCCTCCCTCAGGAGCAGGAAGGAAGGAAAAGGGGCCCAAGGCGAGAGATTTGTATCAGCCGAAGTCTATGTATTGATACACAGGAGTGAGAGTGGATCGCTATCGGTGGTTCATGCCCAAGCAATTTTAATTCTTTAAAAGCACGACAAATAACAACAAAATAACATCTGTGCTCATTAGTCCCACCTACATCATCAGATTAATTCCCTGAGTACACTGTGAGCAAAATGTGTGCTTCCTCACATCATCTTCACCACTGGCCACTGCACACTGCCCCCCCCACTGCTCCTTGTGGATCCAGAACCTGGATTCCCTGTTTGAGTTCCTCAAGTCTCTTCCACAAGCACAAGCCTGGGAACATCAACAGTGAATGCAACTATTAACAGTAGTTCTTCACAGTGACTGAGGGGGTGCCTGTCAGAGGTAAATAACCTGCAGTCATCCCTACCCCCATCCCAGTGTCTGGAGCAGACTCCCAGCTTCTGTTCCTGGGAAGAGACCAGCAAAAAGCTCTCTAGCTACTTCAGGAGATAGCAGAGTGGGAATTGCAACACCAGTTTTCAGGAGCTCCCTTTTATGTATTTTCTTGTTGAGATTTCATTGCTCTGGTGAGATGCCCCCTGGAATACTGTGTACAGTTCTGGTGCCCTCAACATAAGAAGGACGTGGAACTGCTGGAACAAATCCAGAGAGGTCACAAAGTTGACAAGGGGATTGGAGCACCTCCCCTATGGAGACAGGCTGAGAAAGTTGAGGCTGTTCAGATCGAGAAGGTTGTGTGGAGACCTCACAGCCCCTTCCAGGATCTGAAGAGGGACCCTTCATCAGGAACTGGAGTGACAGGACAAGGGGGAATGGGTTCAAGCTGAAAGAAGGGAAATTTCGAATGGATATGTGGAAGTAATCCCTCCCTGTGAGGGTGGTGAGGCCCTGGCACAGGTTGCAGAGAGAAGCTGTGGCTGCCCCATCCCTGGAAGTGTCCAAGGCCAGGTTGGATGGGGTTTGGAGAAACCTGGTCCAGTGGAAAGTGTCCCTGCCTGTGGCAGGGGGTTGGAACGAGATGGTCTTTAAGGTCCCTTCCAACCCAGGCCATTCTGCGATTCTACGATTCTGAATGCATACAAACTACTCTACTGTAGTGGGGCAAAACAACCCTTTTCAGCAACAAAGGACACCCTTTCCAATGTTTAATATCCCTTTAAAAAAATTCCCAGGAGACAGAGAAGCCAAACAAGTTTTAATTTTAGACCAGGGGTATGCAAGGACATCAAAAAGAAGTTACTTACTAATGGCCCCTGTGTAGGTTGGCTGTGTAAGGTCTTTTGGCACCTTCCTGTAGATGTCAAACCTGAAAGAGGAAAAGCAACAGCCATAAAACAGGCGGAACATTTCAATACATTTCACGTCCCCACAGGGATGAATGATGCCAAAGTTTTTCCATCCTGCCTTCCAACACCATTTTTTCAGTACGCAGGAGGATATGAGAAGGAAAAACAAAACAAAAAGCCCTTTTCTTCTGTACAATTATGTAACTGCACTCTGTCTTGGCTCCAATTTCCAAGGCACTTCCCTCCGCCTCGCTGTCATAGATCCGTGCAATCTGAACTGTGAGAGAAGCCAGGGAAGAAGTCATGCTGGACAAGTTTACAGACCACTGTAAGGGGAAAAGGATACTCTGCAGACTCCTGAACAAAGATGCCTGGCAAAAAAACAGTGAGACACAACCTATATTGCAGCTTATAGTTTGTATCCTGCAATAGCCCAACATAGACACCACCAAAGTAACAAATCCAGGTGTTGAGACAAGAAACCATGCCTTGGACACTGGATACACAAGAGAAATAAACCCGACAAGTTTGCTACTCCCCCAGCAAAATCCAGTTTAATATTAGGCCGTTGTTTTGATTCAGTCATGGCTTTTAATATCCATATAGCTCAGCTTTGCTATTTTAAACTCCCCATGGTTAAACTTTCCCTGCCCTTATGTGTTGGCTGTATTATTTCCTACCACCTTGTTTCTGCACGCTCAACCGCAATGCAGCTCTGACATCAGTTTTTCCACCACCCAATAAAAATCAATTAATGCATTAAAAACACCTACCCACCCTAAAGAAGGAAGTGACTGGTTCTCCCCCCAAAATAGACTTTTTTGGATATACTACAAGTGGGTGAGACCTGATGCTTTTTCCAGCCCTGGAGAGGCATGAGAAGCACTGGCTCCCAAATTCCTATTCTACAGTGCACCAAGATGAAACACCCCCTTGTTTATTCAGTAGCTCCTACCACACCAAATACTATATCGGGACTTTAAAACTAGATCATCTTTGTTTTCTTCATTCTTAAACTGTTGAGATAACTTGAAGGCACTCCAGATGAACAAAACAGCATTTGCCTTGCATGAGATCAGAAGGACGTGCTTGTGTTTCATTCAGGAGCTGAAGCTGGAGGAAGAAAGGGAAGAGAGGGAAAGGAGACCAGGTATAAAGACAGTCCACCTGCCCAGCTCAAGTCCTGAATAAACTCACTTAACAACCCACTGTGATACACTTGACAGCAGCACTGCCCAGGAGCTGTATGTTTTTATGACTCTACTCACTGCTGTGTTCTAAACAGATCGGCAACATTCCTGAACCAAACAATCCATTTATGGTTTTCCAGCTGCCCTGAGAACATCTGGAAAGTGCTGTTTGAATTCCTTCCACGCTCACACCAAAGCAACAGCGGCGGATGGCAAAGGAACCCGAAGTAGCTGATGACATCACGGTCCCACAGGCAGAGGAAGCTGCTGCTCGTCCCTGCTCTCAGCTCCTCAAATGCCGAGCGCTGGCGTCGTCTGGCCAAAGTCACAATAATAGACCAACAGGGCTAAAAAAGCTGAGAAAGAGACAGAGCACGTGAACACACCAGAGCTGCTGAGCGTGAGCGAACAGTCAGAAATAGGAAACAGCTCCACGCTGGATTCAGTAAAAACAGCACTGGATACTATAAAAGGAAGTCTGCCCTCACAATGAGAAATATTTACTAGTATTAAGATGATGACCCATCACAGGGCTAAAAGAAAAAAAAACCTAGCTTTTTAAACAGCTTTCTGGAAAGCTGATGTCATGGCAGAGTCCTCTCCTCTCAGGCTGCCATTTTCATCACATAAGGAACACCCAACACCACAAATTAACTTTTACGTGGCGTAAGTAAGCTTGGATTAGGCAAAGACACTGCAGAAAGCGACCAATGGCTCCCAGCCACATTTATCACCTGGCTTTAAGTGCTTAAAAGGCAGCGCACTCCCTGTGCTATTCCACTTCCCATCTCTCCTACCACATTACATTCCCTCTCTTCTACTACCATGACACACATCTGGGCAAAGAAGATCAGACAAGGCATGTCCCAGCCTGAATTTACAGTCCAGAGGCACACAGAAGAGGAGTACAAAACAACACAGGAGAACTGAATAAAGGTTTAATGGCTTTGTTTTGTAGACTTAACATATTTTTAGATAAGGACAGACACTGTGGAGTAGCACAGAATGGACAATGTATGGAGAAGAGGCAACGAGAGCAAACTGGATGTGGGGAGGCTCAGCTGAGGTTTTACAGATAAAGGCAGAAGCTTGAAGGATGACATTCAGAACCTGCTCAAGCTCAAGGGAAGGTAAGCAGGGAAGGTGTATTTAGGCTTGCACAAGGATGCTGAAATGATCACAACAATCAACAAGGGAATGGAAAAAGACACATTTGGAATAAGAGACAAACACTGATGGCTAGATTTTGCTCACACCCAAATGACTACCAGCCCAAAGGACATGGTTATGTGGAGGTATCCTGGCAGAACAGTCATATGCTTGGAAAACACATGTTCTGAGTTAGGAGGGTTTATACTTTTTATACTCTTCAGGGTACCAGGAATCCTCTCAATAAGGCATCTGATATTGGCCACAATTTATACAATTTATTCAGTCTGATCCTGGTTGGTGAAAACAGCAGTTGTGTTTACACATTCAGAGAAGGGAAAGGTGGAAGCTCAAAAGACTTTGAAAAGAATGATGGAGATGGCATGACCAGGAAACAGGGCTACCTTGTTAACTCTGATCTAACACCAACTTAGAAGAAAATATGAAATGAATAGGATTTAATGACAGTTTGAAAAGTATGTTTGTGAGACACAGGAAAGGTTAAACGCTAGCAATGAGCAGAGAATGGAACCCCAAAAAAGGCTTCATTAATTCCATATAATTATAAAAATAAGTAAATCAAGCAAACTTCTCAAACAAATCTGCGAAGCTGACAAGATTTATTGTAACGGGAGACCCTAAGCCCAAAGAAATCAGAGATTTGTGAAAGCTCCCATCAGGTCTAAGGGTTAAAAATCTGATGAACCTCTAGTCTCCACTTGACAAACCTTTCTCCTTTTGCCACTGGCTTCTTGCCTACCTTACAGAGCTGAAAGTAATTTCAGGAGATCACTTACACTGTCCTGGGAAGAGGAAAGAATGAGGATTAGACAGCACAGATGATTTGTAACGTATGAGGGAGGAGGCCATGGAGCTGTATGAGTGGTAAAGGGGAACAGGTTTTACTTGCCCTCAGGTCAGATGTTCCTGCAACCATCTGCAGTAAAAATTCCAACAAGCCTCCAGGTTCCTGAGGCATTGGTCACCTGGAAGAGCATCTGTACCCTGGGAACAGAGAAGAACTTTGTGCTCTGGCTATTGCAAAAGCTGCCTTACAGATTCCTACTTCACTCAAAGCAGTGGAAGGCATTACTAGCACTGGAGGAAGACTGGATGTTCAGAGGTTGTACCAGCCAGCTCACAGCACTGTACCACACTGTGAACACACTGTACCTCACTGCCAACATCCACCTGGAGAGTCCTGGAGTCAGATCCCAAATGACCATGAGAAATCAGGGTGTAGATTTACAGCACATCCTGCAGTCTACTGCTGAGTGAACTCTCTTAACCTGCAGCCTGGTGCAGCAGCTCATGCTGCTCTCAGCAGGGAGACATCAGTTTACGCTTACAGAGCAGGCACATGTGCATTTTCCACGGCACAATATTTATATTTAGCTTTTAGCAAATTTCTTCCTCCCCTCAGAAAAGCAAGACTTGTAAGGTGAAGCAGTATCTGTGAGTTAATCAGTTCACACCATTTCAGAGTGGAAACAACAAACTTACTGCTAGGAAAGTTCTTCCTCCAGGTCATACTTGTTCTCATAAAGGGAAGGCTGGACCTTGCAATTCCAGAATACGAGGCTAAAGATAGAACTAGGCTGTCATCAGTTTAACAAAGCAATTTCCTGACACATCTAAAGTGTCTTTTCTTTCAATGGAGAGCAGGGTTGCAAACAAAGAAGTGAAGAAAGGCTGTTTGGCAATGTCAGAGGTTCGCAGGAACCAACACTCATAACTAACAAGAGAGAATGGTACGATACCTTTTCCTCAATACAATAGCTGAAAGGACACAACAAAAAACTTTCTCACCTTCCTGACAGGGATGACAACAAACTGGTAAAAACAGTCTCTCTCCATCTTTCTTGCAGGCTCCCTTCAGATACTGGGAGGCCACAATTAGGACACCCCAAAGCCTTCTCTTCTCCAGGTTGAACAATCCCAATTCTCTCAGCCTTTCCTCACAGTAGAAGTGTTCCATCCCTCTGATCATCTTGGTGCCTCCTCCAGAACTGGTCCAACAGCTCCATGTCCTTCCTGTGCTGTTCCCCAGGGCTGGAGGCAGCTCTGCAGGTGGGGTCTCACCTGAGCGGGGCAGAGGGGCTGGATCACCCTCTCACCTGCTGCCCACTCTGTAGGATCAGCCCAGCACACGGGGGATTTATGGGCTGCCATCACACATTTGCTCTTCATGTTTGCTTTTCATTACCTCCTAGAGCCACAGGAAGCACTGAAGTGTTAAAAACCCAGAGCCAGACACAGCAGTGCTCACCTGAGCCACCATCACGTCCAAGGCTAGCTCTGCAGAGGCAATGGAAGGTCATACCCCACTGAAGGAGGTGAGCTGACATCATCAGCCCTGGGGTGATTCTTGAGTTTCCCTTCAAATCTCTGTGATTGACAGTGCTGGACGAGTGACAGGGAGGGCAGAAGATATCTACCCAAACACTGCAGTTTTTCTCGAGTGGATAGTTCAGCTGCCTGCCCTGAGAAGGGGATGAGCTCACTCCCTCAGCAGGAGTTGCTACAGGCAGGGCTTTCTTCCAGGGCGTGCTTTATGTACACTTGAACAGCTTCAAGTCTGGATCTGAAATATTTCAGGAAATGAAGTAATAAATACATTATTTCACTGAAGATTACCACACCTCCGAACAGAAAAACCTTCTCTGACATCTCTGGAATCTGAAAAGGACTTTTGTAACGGGCCTGTAAGATGCTGCTAATTTTTTCATGAGCAACAAGCGAAGAACTTGAGGTTAAAGACAAATATTTTTAAGTAGAACTAACTGGATGGTGGTTAAATTCAATCACAATCTCCTGAGTTGAAAGGGACAAACCAGGATCATTGAGTGCAACTCCTGGCCCCCAGGAGTAGTTTAGCCCTAAATTACTGATGCACTGTGTGAAGCTCCTGCAGAGAGACAGCAGAAGCTTTAGCTCTGTGGAGCACTGAAACACAGCTCTGGAGTGATCAGCACTGGCACATCTTCATGTACCCTTCTGCAAGGTCTGGTTTTACTGATTTAACTAAGAGGCAAGGGAAAGACTGTTTACTGGACAGTATTTTGGATTCCAGTTAATCAAGCAGAAGTGCAACACATTCTCAAGTGGCACTTGGTCACAGAATAGAATTCAAGCACTGTACATCAGCAGCAAACAGATTAATTTTCATCCCTTTCCACTCCTGAGATGATTCAGAAATTTAGCTTTAATGCTCACTGACAGGGGAAAAATGCTTTTGCTCTTCAGGCAGATTATGTTTTCCCCCAGAAGAGCTGAATGTTTAAAAATTAGTCTTTTTGAAGCATATTGGCTCTATCACAGGCACTTCTGCATCACGTCCTGAAAGTTAGAGGACATGAGCATCCATTACAGCAAATTACATTTTTGATATCAAAGATGATTAAAAAAAAACCCCAATCAGTATCATGGCTGACATTCCACCTTTGGCAAGTCAGTGGTAGTGCAAATCCATCATGTCAACCTGTCTCAGCACCAAAGAGTCCACGGCTGTGATTCACACAGAAAAATGTGGATGTTGAAACAACACTTGATTCTTCACCTCCCATATTAACCAGAAGAGGCACCTATTTTTCAGCAGATACCACACTTGACGTTGAGGTCACCAATTCCTGGTGACGTTACTCACTCTCAATAATGAGTCCAGTGCAGAGTGAACAACTACTTTAATTTTACTACACATCAGTAGCTTTGGGATCTCCAAAAAAAAAAAGACAACCTGGTGCTGCTGAAATAATTTCTTTTACTGACAAATAACTTCACTTGAAGGAACAACTTGCAGGAACAACATATTTTCCAGCAAAAACAGAACTTCACTATTAAGTTAACCAAACAACTGGCAATTCTACAGCAGATGTGACTAAATTACACAAAGGGGGAATTATCAAATACAGAAAGGTTAACTTTGAAAACACTACAGAGACTGTGTTGTTACTGCAATAAGAAACTTGAAGGACTGTTGAGCCAGTGTTTGTATTCCAGCATGTGGCATGTTAGAGACTCAGTGCTGGACAAGTGCTCCTTGCTTATGAGGAGGGAGCAACATCTCCATCATAATCTATCAGATGCTGTAATGCCTCTCAAAGAAATGAGGAATAATACACCCTCCCAAGGTGAGCTGGCTTCCTGGATCAACAAAAGCCCTTGGTCAAGGGCTCAAGTTTAAATCACAGCACAAAGAAGCAAAGAAATAACAACCCCTCTCTTCGGTGGCATCAACCCTTCAGTGGGAGTCTGTGGGTCATTGATTTGGGCTGTGCCACTCAGATCTCTGTGGAGATTCCCCCTTCTCAGACAATATTTATGTATCTGCAGTGCAGGTTCATTGGCTCCCAAGGCAGGTGCCTAAGTCAGAAAGCAGGAATGTCTGTCTCTTCACAGCCTTCTCAAAAACACAGCTGTCACTAAAACCACTCACCCTTTTAAACACCCAGAAAGCAACCTCCAAAACCTGGCACACCAGCTAACACTGCATTTGTAGGCCAAGCTCTCTGCTCTACAAACTGAAACTAGATTAAGCCAGTCTTTGAGGAACTATTTCATGCAAGAACTGTTTCCTTGACACTCCACAGGGGAATACAAGCCGGTTAAAGCAGTTTCCAAAACTTGTTTACACTCCTGCTCATGTGCTGGTAATGCCCCTCCCCAGTTTGACAGCAAGTAGCTGCCAAGTGGAGGTAAATTCTAGCGAAATATTGCTTCTGGTTTTCCCCATTTGTCGACTCCTCCTTGCAAACCGAAGAAAAGGGGATCAGAGTGTGGCTGCAGACCTCAAATACCAAGAATTCGAGAAGGCATGAGGTCACTATTTCTCCACACTCATGCCAGTTCCTGACTAACTGAACAAAGAACCTGCCTGTTCCTTACAAAGTCCACTCATTACACACTCACCAGTAAAAGGAGCTACAACGTGGAAGAGAGAATTTCTGCCATAACACACTGTACTTGCCACATCCAAGAAATCCAATGACACAGAGGTCGCCCATGCAGACACATTAAGTTTTAAGAAACTCGATCTTTGAAAAAAAAAAAAAAAAGGTGCTTTTTGTCGTAAGAAAAGTGCTCTATTTGTTATACTGTTTTTTCTTTTTCAGGTGGATAGAAAAAACGATGCACTGTGCATTTCTGGGAAAATAAATTCATTCAAAAGAACAATCCCAGACTGCTTTTCATGAGAACTACATCAAAAAACCTACATGCACAGTGGAAGATACACAAAGAGCAAGGCAGCTGCCAAACACAGCCCTGGACAGTCAAGCCTATGCCAACATCCATTTCATCCTTGATAAGAGTCATCTTGAGGCAGCTCTGTCTGATAACAGGTTAGAAAACATCTAATGTCTTCCCTTCTTTGAGAGCATCTACCATTTAGACATTACAAATAAATTCATTTTTAGGCCACATCCCTCAGAATTACACCAGACTCTCTAATTACTTCACACAGACATCAGTGAATCCAGCCAACTAACAATTTCTACTCAGCTGCCATTAAAGAGACAAATCATCCTTAACTTTGAGAAGGATTAGTTTTCCCTGGGGACAAGTACATAGCCTTGGGATTTGTCACCCTGCACACTTCTTTTCTTCCTCGTACCATTTCCTATCTGCCTCCTCGAACATTTCTGTCATATCACTGTGTCCCAGACAGAAACCAGAGGTGTTTTGTTCCGTCCCCTTTATTTGGTTCCCCACAGGACCTACAGATCTGATGCAAAGACACACAGTCAGCTCTTCCCACAAGATTTGTATAACTGTATGTTTTTGATTTCATGACAGAAGGGGTGCATTAGCAGTTCAGGAAACCAAGGCAGGTGTGAAGTGAGAAGAAAATGAGCAACATCAGCCCCACTTCAGGAAACACGTTCAAGTGCACATGAAATGAACTGGAATGATGGTTCTGAAGAGCCTTCCACCAGCCCACAGCATGGGCTACCACACAGCTTTGTTTCCCTGTTTTCCTGCCACCAGCACCTCTGGAGGAAGCATCCCTAGAAATAGCAGAAGAGTTTACAGACTGTGATTCATTCAATACCTGCTACTATTAAGGCTCTTAGCAGAGATACCACTTACAGCTGAGAATCCAGCAGCTCACTTTGCATAAAATGCTTTATCGTTCACAAGGAGGACACAGGAAGCAGGAAGAAACTCAGCCATGATAAATATAACTTGGATTAAGTCCACCTGACATTCAAAGATGACTGTGCACAAACAGACTCCATTTTCTCTCTCCAGGAATAAATACTTCAGTGGAGGTTGGTGTTACAAAGGGGAGATCAGAATTTAACGCTGTGTCTGTCTCAGAGGCTTTCCTTCTCCCCTCCCCAAATCAGCGTAGCCTGAAGGCAGAAGAGAAGGGGCAAAAAAAAAGAGGTCACATTGGTTATCTCCCATTTGAATTCATGGAATCAAAAGGAAGCTCTGGCTGCTGTCAGTGCAAGATCATTCAGGCTGGAGACCAATGGCCAAAAGGAAACGCCCTTCCTTTAATCCCCAGTGGTATTTCTAGAGAAACCTTCCCACCAAAGGCATGCTGCTTAGTGTCAAGGAGCATTTCTATCTGTGTGAACTGCTGACTTCTCAGGCATCTTCTTTGGTCATTTAACCTAAGTATAAGAATTAGAAGTACTAAGTGTTTAAGAGAAAACCTGCCTCCCCAGAAGCCCGGGATACAGTGGCCCTGTGATCACCCACTGAAATACTCCCCATCCACTCCCCAGGTGACCCACCGTGGTCCCTTCCAACCTGACCCATTCTGTGACAATGCTGCCTCAGGACTTTATCTCTCAGTGCTTCCTTAACTGAGACAGATAAAAAAAAAATAGATTACAAGGTGCTCTAAATAACTAAGAGAAGCTAGGAAGGCATAGAGAATACTCCAGTGCTACTTGAAGAGTAAAACATTTTAAATAAAAAATCAAATCACTTAGCTAAGAGCTTCAAAGTTGTTTAAAAGGCAGCAACTGTTCCTCTTGTTTCCTTGGGTCACTGCTCTCCAACAATGATTTTGGGACAATTCCTCCCCACTTTGTCAACAAAGCTTCTGGGCAGTAGGCACCCAACCACACGAGCTGAAGAGCACAAGCCATCAGGCACTCAGGTGGCTTTTAACTTCTTCAGAGGCCATTCAGCTCTAAATAAAACCAAGCAGGCTCATAAATACACCCTCACTCCACCAAAGGCAGGCAGGTACCTCTGTCAGAGCATATTTTCTGGTTTTATTCCTTCCTACAGAGCACATCAGACACTTGTGGTAAGATCTTGAAAAGCAAAGCTGCTACTTCTGTATAAAGGATAAATCTAAACCCACTAATTTAGTTTTCAATGTGGCTGTTCAAGCTGAAGGAAATGTATAGGTAGAACAAACACCCCAGCTGAGCCAGGTTTGCACACATGGTGCTCTTTTGATTAACAAAATACTATTTTTACTTAAAAAATAAAAACCTTTTTGAAGTAGTTGGAGGGATTTTTATTGTTCACAGTTGTCAAAACCATACCTAGAACTACTGTGCCCAGGTCCAGAGATAAAAAGATTAACCTCTTTACTTGGTAAATTGATTTTATTCCATGGTGTAACAGCAGGCTGATTCCCGGGGTATGCAGAGAGGGTCTGAAAGAACAGTTATCCCATTCCATGTCCCAAACGACAGAATATGTGAAGTAATCAAAACAGCAACTTGGAGAACAGTTGGTACCTGGAACAAAGATGATAAAGGAAAGAGCAGGACACAACTCCCCTCTGCACGGTGACCCTGACAGGGGCTGGAAATCACCAGACTCCCCTGGGAGAAGGGAGAGGAATGAGTAGACAGCTGAGCAGGTGACAGAGGCTGCTCAGCAATGCCATGGGCTGGATTTTCTACCCCACATGGTTTAGAGCTGCTACAGTAAAAAGTCAGACCTAGTCTGACCAGCAGTTTGGAGCAAGTCTCTAAAAAAGGAAAAGTTGGGCTTTAATTGGGGAAACATCAAGAACAGCGTGTCTTTTTAAGCAAAACCTTTCTTACTTTAAAAGAGCAGTGAGTTCCAACTCCCTCTGCATTTTCCACTTCCTCTAGTCCTTCCTGTACCTGTGCTGGGCAAAAATCCAGAATTTTGTTCCCCAGATCTAGCAAGGAAAGAAGAAATTCTCTGTACAAGTAAATTCACCCTAAAACAGTCAAAAGAAGTAGAGCTGCCTTACTCTTACACCTTCCTCTACACATGTATAGGGAGCACTGCTTTTTCTATTTTCATGGAGAAATTTCAGTTCAAGATTTCATTCTGAAATCCTTTCTCTAGCTCAGGCTGCTTTTCTTCCCACCCAAAAACAAGTGCATGCTCTGACAACTCTGCAGGAACACTTAGATCCTACAATCCAGCACATACAAAAGGCAGTAACTCTTCTTCCAATAAAGCAAAATAGGTGAAATCTGGTTTACTGAGTGGGAAAACAATGGTAGGAAGTCAGCAGCAGAGGAAGAAAATAGGAACTACTGATTTTGAGCCCTTAATTCTGTTAATTCTTTGTTTAAATGACATTTCTATGTTTCCTGTCTGCTGGCAGATGAGAACATAATGTGCAGAGGACAGCTCAGGACAGCTCCAGGACAGCCACATTACAATTCCAGGGATGGGATGCAGCAGTGGGAGCCAACAGACCTGAATTCTGTTCTGCTCCCAGCGCTGACTCACTGTGCAATTTCTGTTCCAGTCAATTAAATCTTTCTTCTTCAGCTTGTACATTTTGCACAGCAGCATCTGGTAACATCTGCCCACCTTTCCTCAAGCACGTGGAAATCTACAGGTGAAAAACTCTGCAAACAATGAAGCATCACTGAGCAAAGCTCCAACTTCTACCTGAGGAGCTGTGTCAGGAGAGGGTTGGGTTGATTTTAGGAAAAGGTTCTTTCCCCAGAGGGTGGTTGGGCACTGAACAGGCTCCCCAGGGCAGTGGTCACGGCCCCAAGGCTGACCAAGAGCTCAAGGAGTGTTTGGACAAAGCTCTGAGGGGCAGGGTGAGATTGTTGGGGTGTCCTCTGCAGAACCAGGAGTTGGACTTTGATGATCATTGTGGGTCCCTTCCAACTCAGGATATTGAGTGATTCTTTGAAAGCTGCGGGAAGGTGGCTTATGAAAACAAACTGGATGTGCTCTGCAAGAGCTGAACCTTGGTTCGCTCACAGGGTTGTGCCTGGAGTGCACGTTTAGGAACAATCTTGAAGGTTTTGTGAAATGGGACACAAACTTTGAAGCACATGGAAAGTAAGATAAGTGATCCTGTTAATCTCAGTTTCACACAGAAAGTAAACACTGAATATACAAACACCAAAGCCTGGCTGGGAATGTGAGTTCCAGATGCAAACACAGATTCAAAGCAGGACTAATAAGCCGATACTTGTAAATACCACGCAGTTATTAACACGTTTTATAAGATTAACACCTGCATTACAGGAGATAACACACATATCATTAAGTAATCAGCTAGTCCTCATTTACACACAATGGGATATTAACAAACATACTCCACAACTTGAGCTTTAATGGACAAACTCGAAAGGTTTCAGAATTATATCGGAAACTGTTTAATCCTGAACCACTCTGAGCAAGCTCTGACATGGGAAGGACCAGACAGGGATGTGGAGGGGCTAATGGAGCTTTAAACCAGTTTATTTGGACTGCAACCAGGTGAAGACTGCAATTTCCAAATTCTCTATGACTGATTTCTCACTCACAACATCACACCACTTTTCAAAGCAAATACTATTTTTTTTGACCTGCTGACTCTCCACACTTTTAAGCCCAGGAATGAAATGTAGGAAGAGGTTTCCTTGCCAGCCAGCTCCTCCCTCTTAATTCTAGTTCCAAGAACATAATGAAACTAACAGAGGAAGTTTCTGAAACAAGGAGGAGTACTGAGAACAAGAAAACAAGGTTAGGCCAGGAGGACTGTCATTAATTATATAATCCAGCCTTTGGGTAACTGGACACTTAGGGAAAGGGGTTGAGAGAACACTGGAGGCATCAGCCTCTGCAGCATTATGTCATCTGGCCTGCTCCTTACTTAGCAGGGAAAGGATTTGCACAGG
The DNA here is from genome assembly GCF_003031625.1 of Empidonax traillii. NCBI lineage: Eukaryota > Metazoa > Chordata > Aves > Passeriformes > Tyrannidae > Empidonax > Empidonax traillii. The sequence goes on from NW_020955215.1 coordinate 1,140,050, forward strand.
GACAAAAAAACAAACCCATTTATTTCCAGGAGAAAAGACTTCGAATCTCCACAACAGCTGCTGAAAAAGGGTACAAAAAATTCATATGTTCTGCTCCCATTTAAACTGACTCATTTCCAAGGAGCTGGTTCTCCTGTTTGCTCCCTCCTGCCAGTCATTGTGCTATCCCTCCATAACACCTTTTTGTCAACTATGTTCTAAATTTCGTGCATATTAAGCTTGTTCTCTGCTGCCCAAGAACACACACAACAATTGCTACTGCTGAAATATGCCAAAGCTGCAACTATTTTAGGTGACACTGAAGAATGGAAAACAGGAAGCGGTACATCACTTTATTTTTTTCCTTCCAGATAAAATGTTAGCCTCAAACATATTTCAAAGGCAATTAAGAGGAGGAGGAAAGTATAATCTCAAATACTCAAAGGTGGAGACTTGCCAGCAAGCATTTTATTTCCTTTTAAGCAGTGAAGCACGTGTCAAAATGAAGGATGGAAGAGAAATGTATTTTTAATAAAGTGAACAAATTATACTCTACTTCATCAAAACAGGAGAAAAGTGTCATGAAGAAAAAATGTTCAAGTAAGGGGACTGGTATTCAAAAGGATCCAGCCCTTCTCTGGACTATGAACAGGAGCCATTGTGCTCCTGAGTGGGAGCAGCATATTCTGGAGATCAGAGGGAATCAGGATTAACATACACGGCTGCTCCCCAAACTAAGTAAATTGTTTAGATACTTGAATGTCATAAGTAAACTATAAACTCAGAGATTCTTGTTCTTGCAGCTCCCCAGCACAACCCACCACCTCCCATCATCAAACCATACCCATTCCATCCTTTTTAGGACCCTCAGTCCTCAACATCTCTCCCTTTCCCTGTATGAGAGGTGCCGGCTCAGGGTTCCTCTACGTCCTGCCACATTCACAGAATCACTGAGGTTGGAAAAGACCTCTGAGATCACAGAGTCCAACCTGTGACTGATCTCCACCTTGTCAACCAGACCAGAGCACTGAGCACCATGTCCAGTCATTCCTTGAACACCTCCAGGGATGGGGACTCCACCACCTCCCTGGGCAGCCCCTTCCAATGTCCAACAACTCACTGCCCACAGCTGCTGGTTCCCAGTGTTGCCAGCCTACTGGCCTTACTGGCCAGCTCCTCAGCCCTCCCCACAAACAGCAGTCCTGATCTCCAACAGACACTGAACAAACTTCAAAAGTAGACTGTGATTTCCAAGAAGTATCCTACACACAATATGGAGCATAATCCAGGCAGAGCTATGGAAAAAAAAAGAGTTGTACTGTAGCCTTTCCCGTAGCTTGTGGGAATCACAGAACAGTAAGACACTCTTGCTGCCCTGTGCTACTGAACACCTTGAAACAAGATCTGACAGGATAAAATTAGCATCAGAAACATGTAAATTTTATTTGTGGAAGCTACTTTCTAGTTTAAGTCCCAGCTGCACTTGCTCAGCACAAAAATCAGAGGTTGGTACAAAAGAACATGAAAAAATAAAACATCTGGGGAAAGGGGGGAAAAAGGCAAGGCAGGGATGTGTGAAGGAAACAACTCCTTATTCATAAAGCTTCTCTCAAAAGTGCACAGACCAATCCATATCCTACTGCTTGAAAGAGATTTCTCCAGATCCATAAGGGAAACTCCTGGACATCATCTAGGCTCACAGTCTCAGGCTGGACCAGTCCAGTTCCATCACTGCTCTGCAGAGTGAGCAAGCACAGGAGGGTTCCCTTGAAACAATTCAGCAACTGAGGCTCAGACAGGAACTGGTACTTGCCTAAAGCTGCCAGGGGTTAAGAGCAGCAGAACCCTGACTTGGGAGAGCAGACATTGGCATTCACTCACAACCGAGTCTTCCTTCTCCTCCAAAGTAATTTCTATAGGACAAAATCCACCAATACACAAGATTTAGGGACAAAAATGCTTTCCCAAAGCATCAATCAAGGATTCAAATATATTGTACTTTTTCAGAATATGAATAAAAACCCGCAGTGACCAGCTCAGGTTCTCCTATTTGAATTCCAATCTAAGGAGACAAGAATTCCTGTACAGGCTTTTACAACTCAGTCCCACTTTTTATTTGCAAGTAAGTGTAACTTAAAACTCTCCTGCATCATCCAACCTCCAAATGAAGTTCCTGGTTTTGACACAGTTTCCAGGAAACACCTGTATGGATGTTACCCCAGTAGAAAAACATAAGTGATGCAGGCCCAAGAGCTGCAACTTATAGTTGGGGATCAGGTTTACCAGGGATTTTCAGTCCAGATACAACCTGTTATAATGCAGCAACCAGAATCAGATTTCAATGCAACAGGGTCACAGTTGATTTAGAGTGACAGGGAATCTGAGCGAGGCTTCAAGACTTCATCTTTATCAGAAAACAAAATCATATTTACATTACTGGCTGAACTGGTGGGCTTGCTTTATTCACAGCACCCAGTGGTCTACAGAGATGGACAGCAATTTGGAAGCCAAATGATCTGCCCTGGGATATGATTGTTAAATAAACAGTAAGAAGCCATGACCTCCTGAAATCCTGTCAGCAGTTATACTTGCCTGCATGCATTAACAGGGCATTTTGAAGATTCTTCTATTAAATGTCAATCTTTCTGGCTTCTCTGAACTATACTAAATACATCTCATGTGGAAACATCCTTAAAAAAAAACAAACAGAAAAGCAAATATCCAAACACACACAGTTCAAACACAGCAAGTCGCACTGTCACACAGAGTACGGTCTTAAGTGTGTGTCTGCCATGATTACTACTAAAATACTCAAACATTTCAGTATAAGCAAGATTTTGTCATGGCAAGACTGTGGTTAATGCTTTGGCAGAACAAGTTTTCCATTTTGAGAGTATTTGGCTCTGTAGAGGAATACCTAGACAATAGTTCAGGGCTTGTGCTTGGATAGAAGACAAAATAAACAAGACCGTTCCACCATTTCTTCATTCATTGCAAGACTATTCTTTTCTCACCACCTCCACCATTTGAATTACATGCCCAAAAAATACACAAGCAGTCTTCAAAATACAAGCTCAACAACGTCCACAGCTTCCCAGTCCACGCTGGTGGTATTGCTTCAGCTCTGTTTACAGTGTGATTCAGACATTTTCACAGCAGTGAACTATGATGGCATGAAGAAAGCATCTGTGTCACCAAGGACTGAACAAAGGAGGACGGTTAAAGCTCAGAAGGAATAATACAGAACTCTCCTACAAAGACAGACCTTAATATTTCTATACTTACTCAGGAAAAAATCTCTATTCCAACTACATTTCAAGAGAAATTACGCATGAGGGAGACTCGGGAAGAAATATCTACATACATTCATGCTATAATCAGTTATTTGTGGCACAAACATCAACAGACCCTGTCTGTACAGCTCTGCTTGCCCATCTGACTGCTGTGACTGCAGAATAATTTCTCAGGTGCCCTCAAAGGGCTATTGTTGAAACAAAGTTAGTCATGGTACTGCCTGGCACCAAAACCACTGTGGTAATTACGTAAGGTGGCAACACCACCACTTGGAAGGGTTGTTTACCAGCGACGTTGCACAATGTGAACTGGAACTTGCTCGCCAGACCTGGCTGCAGTTCAGGATGAAATTCACTTGCAGTTACAGGCACTTTGGAGAACTCAGATATCACCTCAGCAGCCAGAGAGAAAATGTGGGTCCTGTAGAGCGCAGAGAGGAAACTACCCAACACACAGCTGTGCTAGGCCGCTGGTTATTGGTGTAGACGCTAATTTAGGGAGTGCTGGCTACCAGCTCCATCACATACAGGATTTAGGACTGCGAACCAAATCACTGTACAAGTGGCAACGCCTGTGGCTGCAACAGTGACTGTGCAGGGTACACACAGCCTTTTTGCGGTGCCACTGCTTGCACAAACCAGTAGCACAACCCATCAGATCAGGAGATGCCACACCAGCCAGTCTGAGCTGTTAGTTCTTCTCTCATCCTCCCCGCTCTGTTTCAGCCAAGAACACGCCTCCCTGCTGCTATCGCCACCGTGCACCTGCTCACAAATGAGCTCACCGTGCCTCTCCTCTAAAGTAAGTTCAGCAAGTAATTCTGCCAAATGAGGGAGTGTGTGTTGATGCAGCCAGTTAAAGGTGCTGGGAAAGTGCCAGCAGGTGCACGGAGCACAAAGCACCCGGATCCGACGGGAAACACAGCGCTGGTTCATATTGAAATTGAAAATTCCTGAGCAAACATGTACATTTCCCCCAATATTTCATATTTATTAGGCAATGCCAAAGCATCACCATTTCTGCATAATGATTGGCAAATGTTCAAACACAAGGCAAACAAATCCCAGACAAGGTAAAGGGAGATTTGAGGGGCTACAGAAAGATTTTGTCTCTTCTCTCATGCAACCAGCAGTAGGACGAGAGGACACAGTTTTAAGCTGTACCAGGGGAGGTTTAGGCTGGATATCAGGAAGAAATGTTTTACAGAGAGAGCGATCAGACATTGGAACGGGCTGCTCAGAAAGGTGGTGGATTCACCGTCCCTGGAGGTTTTTAAGGTGAGACTGGATGTGACATCAGTGCCATGGTCTGGTAACCACAGCAGTGTTGGATCAAGGGTTGGACTTGATGATGTCAGGTCTTTTCCAACCCAGTTGATTCTATGATTTTCAGTTGTGAACCTCACAAACCTGTCAAAAGGAAAATGATAGGATCATGGAAGTCAACTTTGTTCCTTCTTTTCTGAAGACTAAAGACTAAAATAAGTTATTTTCCTTAAGCTCACAAGTGAATGAGAAGTTGTCCAAGGAGTTGCTTAGTTCAGAAGAGATTTTTTCCTCAGACTCAAAATCACCTCTAATCAATCAACTGGTTTGTCCTCATTAATTTGATCAGGAATTGATTCCACAATTGTTCCAGGTCAGATGTCTGAGCATCACTTTGCCTATTCACCATCACAACTCTTAGGTCTAATTTAAAACCAAACATACTCTCTCTCCCAAAATAAGGTTGGATGTGTGTCAGCTTCTTGATTTAAAAAAGATCTTTGGGAACGGAAGTGAAGACCTGCCTGTATCCCAAAAAATAAAAATGTACTTTATATCTGAATCAGAATACCCACATTAAAACACTATTTATCACACATGTGCCAAAGAACAGCTGACCATGGGGGCCCGTTGTACTGTAATGATGGAATAAGAGTCCTTGCCTTCCACACTAAATCAGCATTTAAATCTAAATCCTTTTTAAGCCTGGCTCCTTTCCCGTGACCGCCAAAATCTGGATATAACATTCTGTTACTTCACATGGGTTATAACACTGAAAAAAAACAAACAAACCCCAAAACCAAACAATCAACAACACCAACAAAAAATCCCTAATGAAAACATCACAATGATTAATTGTGGGAAAGGAATTGTGAATTTCTCAGTTAAATATCAAAATAAGGACTCACGGATATTTGTCACTCTCGGCCAAACACATAGCCAGGGCACAACTGAGAATTACCCAGAATTAGAACAAAAACTTGATTTCAGAGTGGGCTATTTTAGTTTTTCTCAGCCTAAGCAATTACCAAAATAGTTCAGAAGTTTTAGTATCTTACAAACGCATCAGTAACTCCTTCATGCAAATAGGCAGGTGCAAAGAAAAGCCACCAAAGTCAGAGAACTCGCAGCAATGTTTCTCTCTATCATGTCCACATCCATTGCAAAGGAGTAACTTATTTTCACATCTGTAATTTTCATTTTTATGTATGTAATTCTCAACACCAGAGCAGTCTGAAGTCCCAGCACCAACTCAGGCTCCTGCTAACTGGATCACACAACATAGGAGAAACCCTCTGGCCCATAATCACCACTCAAGATGACCCAGGCTCACCGTTTAATCTAATTATTATTTTAACCATCCTCAGATGCTGCAAGTGTGCAGGTGACACTGGGTCTTAAAGGCTTGAGGGGGAAATACCCTTTCAGATCCAGTGAGATAACTCAGAATGCCCAATAAAATAGGTACAAAGCTGCTTTGCTGACACAAGTTCTAAGGAACCAGGGGATGGGAAACAAGGAAAAATCTGCCTGCCTCTTTCAGCCAAATGGGTTTTAAAAAAAAAAAAAAGGAAAGAACCAGGCCTTCTGGAAATAGAAACTGATTTAGGAATTCTGTAGGAGAGCTGGTGTCTTGTGACATGCCCTGAACAGACCTGCACTGAAAGCTCCAATCTGGAAGCTGAAAACTTGGTTTCATACTAACATCACAGCAGGAGTGGAGAGATTAGCATGAATGAAAGGCTTTGAAAAATGAAAAGCATTAGGTAAGTACTAAGTATTATTAAAATCCCAAAGATACTTGGGACAGAATGATTATTTTTCACATGAAATTACTGGGAAAATATTGTTTTATTTATGAATTAAATGCATTTGGTATTAGCAAAGGGAACTACCAATAAGCCAAGGAAACAGAAGCTCTACAGGAAAAAAAAAGCACAAAAAATTACAAGTAATAAAACAAGCTACTTCCAATATGGAACCATGACATGAACCAATATGGCTCAGATCAACTGATGGAGACAACTTCCAAGAAAGATGTTTAGGCACTTTGAGTTCTTCAGTCAGGCCAGATATGAACCTGTGACTCTAGAAGAGAGGGAAGAGATTTAGTCCCATAAATGGAAAGGCTTTCTTTGCCTTTTAGTTGGTGAAGAATGGGACATTTTTGATCATGGGCTTTTTTAATTACTTGTCATTGGTGTTTTTGTTGTCTTCAGATGAGACTCTGGAAACCTACTCCTGCCAGAGCTACTTTGTGTGGAAACAGAGCTCAAGGCCTGAATTTCCATCTGGTCTGTGCCCCTCTCTACACCTGATGTCAGCTGTCAATATCCTGCCACTCTAAAACATCAAAAATAAAAGCTCTAAGTAAAGGGAGGATACAACAAGACCTTGCCTTTCCAAATTCCTGACAAGAGCAGTTAAAGACAGTGATTGCTTCAGCTGCATTAGCAACCCAGACCTGCGAAATCTGTGGCCTCCAGAAGAACACAACTCCATTCCACTTGGAACCTCCGAATTTTGGGACTCTACTAGTAGATATATAGGGGCATTTTTAAAAGTTTCTTAACAACCTAAACCTCTAATCATACACAGGCGTAACACCCACTCCAAAGTGTGTGCTAAAGACAGGGTGTCAAACCGTACCTGCCACAGAGAACATCCAGCTGAAATCTCTGAGAGAAAAACCTTGGATTTCACATGATGAAAAACGGCATCTCTTCATTCAGAAACTCACTCAAGGTGTTAACCTCATTTCTCTAAGAGCACTGTATTGTACGTTCTAGAGTTGTCGGGAAGTACCTGTACATTTTTTTTTAACGTATGCATCATACTGCACCTACAACGGTAAAATTTTCCAGCCTCAGCAGATTTTGTTCCACTGACTGCACAATGAACAAAACCCACAACAGCTAAAAAGGGCTCTAACCTTTGCAACGTTTTGGCCCTGAACTCTATTCATGCTTCTAAAACAGGAAAGTGGTTTGTTGCACGTGACAGTAGTTTCTCTGTACTTTAAATATAAAATTCCTGTTATCAACGGCAGCCTTTCAAAAATTCATCTCTGCAGAATAGCTGAACTTCAGCAAGCTTATGTTACTTGAGAAAGAGCTTTGAAGTGTCTATTTCTAATCCTCCAGTCTGAATGACAAAGAAGTTATTTGCAATTGTGAATCTTTAAAATGAAGATCTGAACTGATGCCGCTCTTTTTGTAACTCATTAACACAAACCCTGCCATTCAGTCTTTACTAAACGTCTTTGTTCCATTCCAAAGTGAAGCACTAGTGCTGTCTCTGAAGGTGATTATGCTCTTGGTGAGCCAGTGTTTCCACATGCATATGCAGAGACCCAACAAAAATTACATTTTCAAAGACATCAGAAATAACATTTGCTTTATCTGCTATTACAAAGTGTCAGCCACAACCCAGGGTCCCTTATTATTCACATATTTTACAAGTCTGAAAATAGGCGGTAATAAGATTCGCAGCTGGCAGAATGTCTCCAAAGCTGAGAAGACTTTTTCTATCAAATTTTACACAAGAGCAGAAACGAGGCTCTGGGCCCCAGATCCCACATGATCCAGCAGATATTGTTTCCAGCTTCAACAAGTTTTCATTCAGAAGCAACTGCCTCCATGTTCAACAGTGCCCCATGGATCACACAAGATCCTGTCAGCCTGTATAAATGAGAGGCCTGGTTTAGAATTACAGCAAAAATATAACACACAACTTTTGCTTGGGAGAACTAAAAACCTGCATTATCACCATTTCCCCCTGCCGTCTCAAAGGGGTCACATGTACAGGTCACGATGATCCTACGTGGAAAGGACCATATATTCCCAAAAATGCATGTATTTTTTAATGTAATATTAATGCTCTAGTAAAATCTACACCAGAAAACTCATCTGTGCATCCTCCCCACGGCATCTCTGAACTTGGGAACTTACAAATCATTGGCTCAAGAGTGGCTCAAAAAGAAAATGAACCCATAGTTGCTATTTCAGCTGCACTTAAGTCAGAGGGGTCTTTTTCACTTCTGCTTTGGTACCTGACACTGCCTGCTATGGCCCAGGGGATGCAGGCGCTCCACAGAAAGGCCAAATCCTACAACTCACACCTGCTCAGGATGGCAAAGCCAAAGGTGGAGGCGCCAATGTTGGTTCCCAGCAATGAGACACGTGGTGCTGCATTCTGCACACTGACCCCCTAAAGATGCTGTGGGAGCTCCACCATAAGGAGTGATGCCCTAAAGCTCTGTGGGAGCCCCACCGCGACCCCGTGAAGCTGCCGTGGGACCCCAAGGATCTGCGGGAGGAGCAGGGTCCCCGCACCTTCACCCCGATACCCACTGCGGGGTCCCGTGGGACACGCACATCCATCACTCCCGAGGTCCTGCCCGGGGAACCCCCAAACAACACACCCCCCCTCTGGCTTCGCACAACCGCCCTGCGGCCGCTCGCTGGACAGAGCCTCCCCGTTCCCACGGCCCTTCCCTGCCCACACCTACTTCACCCATCCACCCACCCATCCATCCACACATCCATCCATCCGTGCATCCCTCCCTGCCCACCGGGCGGGGAGCGGCGGGAGGGAGGGCGGGCGCGGCCGGTCCCCGCGGGGCGGGCGGGCGGGCGGGCGTTGTCGCGACTCACCTCCTGAAGTCAAAGGGCATGTTGGTGGCGGGCGGGCTGCGGGCGCCGCCGCCCCCGGCCCCGGCTCTCGCCTCGCTGCCGCCGCCGCCGCAGGGCCAGGAAGTGACGGCCCCGGCCCCGGCGCCGCAGCACCAGCCCATTGGGCGGCCGGGCCGGCCGGGGCTTCCGCCGCCGGGTTACGGGAGCGGGATGCGGGATGCGGGGTGCGGGATGCGGGGTGCGGGATGCGGGGTGTGGGATGCGGCTGGTCCCAGCCCGCGGCAGTGCCCCGGGACCACCCACTTCTTCCCCGGAGTTTGCCGGGTCCCCTCAGTGCCTGAGGGCCGGAGTGCCCCGCTCAGCCCCGCGGGTGCTCTCAGTGCGGAATCACGGAATCGTTCAGGCTGGGAAAGACCTCCGAGATCGTCGAGTCCGACCTGTGACCGACCACCACCGTGTCAGCCAGACCAGAGCACTGAGTGCCGCGTCCAGTCTTTCCTTAAACGCCTTCGGGGATGGAGACTTCGCCACCTCCCTGGGCAGCCCCTTCCAATGTTTAATCACCCTTTCTGTGAAGAAATTCCTCCTGATGTCCAACCTAAACCTCCCCTGGCACAGCTTGAGGCCATTTCCTCTCCTCACTTGTTATTTGGGAGAAGACAGTGACCCCCACCTGGCTCCCTGCTCCTGTCAGGGAGTTGTGGAGAGCAAGAAGGCCCCCCCTGAGCCTCCTTTTCTCCAGGCTGAGCCCCCCAGATGCTCCTCACATGACTGACTCTTCAGACCTTTCCGCAGCTCCACTGCCCTTCTCTGAAGATGCACCATCTCCTCGGTGTCTCCCTTGCAATGAGGGGCCCAGAACTGGACATGGCATTAGAGCTGTGGCTTCACCAGTGCCCAGCACAGTGGGAAATGCTGAGCACAGGAAGCATTCCGAGGTGTCCTACAGCTCAGCCCCACTGTCCCCTCACTGCATCCCAAGGGCCCTGTTGGTGCCTACGGACCATCTCAGCACTTGCCACAGGGCTGGGGCTGCCCATTGCTGACGATGCCCAGTGGAGCAGGCTCAGCCCAGTGTTCCAGGCTATCTGCAGCCGCTGCACACATTCCCTCAGCTCCTGGCATCCCTCCTGCACTGCCTGTGGACACGGCTGCAGCTGCCAGCCCAGCAGGACTGCCCGGGCCCCCAGGCCAGAGCGTGGCCGCTCACATGGGTGCGGTGCTTCAGGCTTTGTCGGGCATCTTTTGCATCCTCAGCATCGCAGTAATAACAGCCTGTGTGTGTGAATGTGGCATGATCCGTGTCTGGAGACAGAGCCAAGCCACAGTGACAGACCCGGGGAAAGTCTCATGCTTTCAAGTGCCCAGGAAGGAAGGAGGAGCATCCAACCCTGCACTTCCACATACCCTGCCCAGCAGAGGATGGGAGACTATTCACAAGAGTATGTAGTGATGGGACAAGGGGGAATGTGACAGAAAGTAGGTTTAGATCTAGAAATTCTTCCCTGTAAGAGTAGTGAGGCCCTGGCACAGGTTGCCCAGAGAAGCTGTGGCTGCCCCATCCCTTGAAGTGTTCAAGGCCAGGTTGGACAATGCTTGGAGCGACCTGTTCTAGTGGAAGGTGTCCCTGCCTGTGGCAGGGGGTTGGAACTAGATGATCTTTAAGGTCCCTTCCAATCCAGGCCATTCTATGATTCTATAAAGAGCTCCTTTGGTGCCAGCATGGCTCTTTCACTTGCTTTTGAAAACCTTTTTTTGCAATTTTATTGGAGCAAGGGAATTTAAATAAGGAAAAGTTCCTCATTCATTAGGTGAAAAATTTTCCCAGTCTTGCCATTTTGCCTGAATGCTTTTTTCTTGCATCCCTGCCAGGTTCAGTGCAATCCACATGGCTAATCCTGCATTGCTTCATGTACCACCCCAGGTCCTTCCCATAATAATGTCACCACCTTGTAGCATCCGCCAGGGACTTTTTGCTGCAGGTAGCATGACTGCTGCTGGATTCAGAATTGTTGCCACTCAGGTACAGTGCATGTTAGATTGCAGTGCAGGAACAAAATACAGCTACTCTTGCTTTTTAAGTCTAAAAGCAGGGCAAGAGAAAGGGGGAAATGACAGCAATCTAAATATGCTGTGTGCAACATACTGCATTTCTAATTGATTCTGCAGCTTTCTTCCTCTTCCTCCTGCTGTCATCATGTCTTTATTTAGAGATGCACATCTTTCCATTTTTAACTTTCATCCACAAACTAGAAACATACCTGGGTAAAAAAGAAATTCAGATTGAGTTTACCAAAGAGTCAGAATTGTGAATCAATGTCATAGTCTTTCAAAGGAAGATAAAATAAATCACTCTGGGAGTATAAAAAACTAAAGTAGAGGAATCACAAATATGAGATAACATGGCATAATCCTTCAGAAGCCCCCAGGGAATAGATAAAAATATCTAATTCTTTTTTTTTTTTTTGGATCTCAGACACCTAAATTGTCCAACTGCAGTGTGCAAGCGTATTCAGCAGATTGCTAACAGATCAGCCACAAATCCTGCTACTCTTTCCATTGTGTTCCAAAACTGAACAACCCACTGAAACTAATGAGACAGTTCTCATCTCTCATGAGGTCAACCAATTGCATTGGCATAGCCAGGGGGTACTATCTGTGGTGGAAAAACCCAAAACAAACAGTGCCTATTGAGTTAGAGTTACACAACCAAGTGCTTGTTTAGCTTCTGGCAAGGCCCCGACATCATTAGCTGTTATTAACTGTCTTGTGCAAAGACATCAACTCTCAGGAGCCAAGAGAGTGCTGAAGAATTTACAAAAGCTCTTCACTCCAGACAAATCTGGAGGTGGCCTTGAAGAGTTTTTCCTCCTGCAGGCTCAAGCCTCGACAACACAACGCAGTGAGAGCTCACACTGTGGAGATTTCATTTTCCACTGAAAGGTCAAAGTCTGAAGAAAGCAATGGGCTCACAGCCCCTTTCCAGTTGGGTCCAGCTCACTTACATCCTTGCCAAGGGAAGAAGAAGTTAATGCCCTGAGATAAGACCCTCGTCACAATATTGTTTAATTACATAAGGCTTCTATCGAGCTTGAGATAAGAACAGGAATTTGTCAGCAGTCCAGCTGGGTGTGGCAGCTTAGCTCATGTTGTGTGTTAGAGAGGAAACCAAAAGCAAGGGGCTTATTTGAGGTGGTTGTCAAATCCTTAGAACTGGAAAGAGTAAACTGAAAATGACAACTGATTTAAAAGTTAACTTTCTTTTCCATGTGAGCAAAACCCAACACTTTTGTGACAACTGTAGACCTAAAACTATTGTTTCTCTTCAAATTGCATTAGAAACATTAGTTGAGCCAAACTGCTACTCTGAAATCAGTAAGTCAGTATTTTCAGAACTATTTAACAAAGAAGAAACCAAAGCAGGGGGATGAATTGACTCACCTAAGACTACAGAGTAAGATCAGCTTCAACTCTATAATTAGCAAACAAATCCCTTCATTCGTAATTCTGTGTTCATAATTCATGAAAAAAAAAAAAGAAAGAATATTTTCCTCATTCCAGTTCATTTTCTTGTAGATAAATCAGATCATGGATGACTCTATCTGGATTCTTAACTAATGCCTCACAATAACAAAACTGGTACCTCCTTCCTATTACAAAAAAAAGTGGCCAAAAAGTGCTTTGTTTGAATCATCTTCCTGGATATTTATTTCATAAATTTTTTTATGCAGTTAAATGATTCACCTTCAGGTTTCTGAAATATATTTAATTTCTAGATTATATATTATTCTTTAGTTTTAACTTGACATTAATAGAGTTTATATTAATACTAATTTATAGAGTTTATATTAATCATTGGTAATTCAGCCTAGAGAAGGGGAGACTGAGGGGAGACCTCTCAGCTGTCTACAACTTCCTAACAAAGGGTAATGGAGGGGCAGCACCAGTGACAGGACCCAAAGGAACAGCTGAAGCTGTGCCAGGGGAGGGTTAGGTTGGATGTGAGAAAAAGGTTCATCCCCCAGAGGGTGGTTGGGCACTGAACAGGCTCCCCAGGGCAGTGGTCACAGCCCCAAGGCTGACAGAGCTCAAGGAGTGTTTGGACAATGCTCTCAGGGACATGGGGGGATTGTTGGGGTGTCCTGGGCAGGGACAGGAGTTGGATGCTCCTTGTGTGTCCCTTCTAACTCAGGATATTCTATGATTCTTTGAATCTTTGAATCTATGAATTTTGCTTATCTCTATTTTCTGATCTCAAGATTTCCTCTTTCCCAGAAAAGTGTAACCTTGATCCTTACCTGTTCAGCATCATACAACCTTCTGTGACACTCATATATGATTTCACCTTTTGTTTTGTTTGTGATTCCTTACACACAGCTGAGTTTTATTTTAGCCTCTGGCTCATGCTACATCTCTTGCACTGGGCACCGTGCTGTGACTGGGTTATGAGCAGCGTTGTTTGCTAAAGGTAAAGCTGGGTACATACAGTCACCGTTTAGGTCACTTAGGCTTCGTTCATCAATTGGGAATGTGCAGTGACTGTTACAGAAGGTGCAGTGCTTATTCACTTGTACCCTTTCTGCTCCCGAGGTGTGTTGGCTCCCAGCTGAACCGTGGCTTTTCTGGGGGGATGTTGTGTGGCAGGGCCCACCCCAGGACATTTCCCCCTGTGCTTTCATTCACAGGATATGCCTGTAGCACTGGTGTCGGGGTGGGCTGAGAATTGGAGTGAGCGCATTGCTCTGCAGGGCGTGTGTGCTTGATTATGTGTTGTGTTCTGCAGGGTGTGTCGCTGGCTGCACGGGGCATTGAACACAACTGCCGTTCAGGAAAAGGAAAAAACACTGCAGAGAATGAAGAGAAAATGTTATAAGGCATTTTAAAAATATAAATAACAGCGTGTGAGGAAATCTTTCTGAAGGAACAGGATGCTCATGGAGGTGAAGAATTCAAATACAAGTGCTGTGCTAAGTATAATCAGTAATGAAAGTTCAGCCCTTCCTCTTAGGATTTTGGTAAGCTACATGTTGGCAGTACTTTACAAATTCCAGGGAACAAAAAAGCAAGCTTGAAGTGTTGTCTTAAAGAACTTAAGTCTTTAAGTGTAGTATGTGTTATCATTATCACATATGTTATGCTGTCCATCTATTTTTGTGAGATTTGACATAAAAAACATAGTAGACTGAATTCATATCTACTCATTTTACTTTGTGAGTTCCTTCTTTATGGAGTAGCTGAGCTTTTTCCTTTAGAAGATATAACAACAATCTGTCTTCTTCCTGTTCAATAGGCAGAAGAAATAATCTAATTATTTGATGGATCACAGGGCTGGATACAACTGCCATGTGTATGTTTGAGTATGGAGAACGGGGTCTGTGCAGCCACGTGGCCTCTTCCTTGTCTTACGGCAATGAGCAAGCACATTGTTGGGCAATGCTGAGAGGAATCTGCCACTCTTAAAGCCCCTAGAAAATGTACCCTGGTTTTAATACAATTTCTCTTTGTCTGCTTTCAATTTTGTTTCCTTGCACCTTTTGGATTCCAAGAATTTACAATAGGAAAGTCACAGCAAGCAGAATAATTTCTGTTTTATTTATTTTTCCATTACGGAAATGAACTGCACAAGGAAGTTTCAGCTCCTGTCAAGGCTTACCTCATGCTTTCAGAGCATCCTATATTGGTGAGTGTTTAGTGTAATTCAGGAGACTGCAAACACCTGACCAAAGGTCATGGCCAAATGCAAGTTAACAGTTAACTAGGGTGAAGTCCTGTAATAGAGGAACTTTGAACACTAAGAGGGTCAGATCTCAAAGAGATTTGGGATTAGCAGCAAGGGAGAGTTGAGGATTAGAATCTGATTCTCAAAAGCATAATGCTCTCAAGTGAGTTAAATGCCTGAAATTTCCTGTACACTGGAGAGGAATAGCTCAGAATCTCAGAGTTTGAGTGCCCTTAACCTGTCCTCCGAGTGGTGATATGCCTACATCAGGCAGTAGAAAATGCTTAGGAGAAGGGGACCTCTGGATATCTCACTGTGGAACTCCTACAGGACCAAAAAAGCGTTTGCTTATTGGTTTAAGTAACACATTTGACATCAACATCTAAATTAGTCTTGTCAGTGAAAATATGCCTGGCAGATGAGCCACCCCTCTGCTTTAAATACTCACCAAGTGCTGGAGAGCACTGCCCTGGAAGTCAGTGCTGGACCTTTGAAAAACCTGAGGGCATGCAGGGAAGGGATAAAAATGTACTCTGCCCAGCTTCTGAAAGCTGAGCCACAGTTTAACCAGGAGCACAAGATTTCTGGTGTCAGAATAGGGTGACTGGTTAGGGCTTTTAGCTGGGAAACAGTGACAATACTGTCAGTAGTCAGATACTGGTGTTGGGGTCCGTGACTCACTAATGTTAAATACCTGTAAGTCCTGCTGAGAGTTCCATTCTGCTGTGCACAGCACGCCTGGGAAATTAAGTCCTTAAGACCTTCATGGGCAGAACCCCCCACCTGACTTCTGGATGGACTTAGGCAAGAAGTAGATGACAGAATTCAGCCCACCCAGGGCAGCTGGGCACAAAAAGGCGCCAGACCTTGTGGCGCCTCAGGAAGCTTTCCCCAGAAGCTGTAGGCACTTACAGCATCTGACGTAGCTGAGGAGGGGAGGCAGAGCTTTCCTGGGTTGCTCTCATGAGCACAGGCGCCAGCAGTCTGCAGAAGTTGCAGTTTGGTGCCTGAGTGCTATTTTGGATCTCTCCCAGAGACACTGCATCGGCACGGTCTCCGTGGGCACTCAGTGCACAAGCTCAGCGGGGACTGGGGTTGCTGTGCCTCACTCGTTGCATCAAGACTGACCTCAGAATGGGTGGCTTCTTTAGGTATGAGCTGTGGAAGCCAGCTCAGGCACCCAAATGTGAGTTAGGCTGTGCTCAGGTGTAGCACAAGGGAATTCTCTCCTGTGGCCAGCAATACATAGGAACCAGCTTTTTAAGAGGGAATTGGTATGTGAGGGCACAGCAGCACTGGGTCATCACGAAGACCCTCAGGCAGTAAACAAGTTAACCAAAACAAAACCTTGGCAAGGAGAAATTTTCCAACAAGGCAGTGGAAGTTTTGTTGGAAGACTTGCCAAACCCTACTGCCACACACGGGGGGCAGCCAGTGCTGCTGCTGCAGCTGAGCAGGTTCTCCCCCATCCCTGGGCCCACTGGAGCGGGCAGTGTGCGTGAGATGTCAAATAGCACTTCGCTGACTGACTTTTGGCATGTCCTCTCTTCTGCCTTATCAACATTCTCAGTGGTTTCCTCCAGATATTGTGTAGCGTTCAGGGAGCTGAGTAAGCCCAGTGGGACATTACAGACAAGAGGTATATACCTGTTTTTTCATCCTTTTCATAGTAAGGATATGGATTTTTAATTGCTGCCTCGCCCGCAAGTGGGACTTGTGTTTTCCTCATTCTCGCTTGGTCTCTTGGCAGCGCTGTGATGGTCAGTGGATTGGGGAGGTTTTCTCAGTGCTAAAGAATCTGCTGCAGAAATCAGGGCGTGGCTAGAGAAAACCTTTTATAAAGAGGTTTTGTTAACCCTCTAATGAATTAAGCCAGAAATCGTTGTCCCTGGCCTTGTGTTGGTTTCACCTGGAGCTCATGGACTCTGCAATTTCGAAGTGTCATTGTTAGGGTATGATTTAGGGAACAGGGAACAAGGGAAAGCATACACATAGACAGGCTTGTGCAGGAACTTAGAGGCGAGGATAAGTTTCAGCTTATGGCAGAAGCTAAGAGGAGATGTGCCTGGGGAGCTGAGTCATCAAAAATGAAGCTCAAGTGAAGGGTCTCTTTCAAACAACAACGTGCAAAATCAGAAATCACTAAACCAAAGTGACTTGAACAAAGTAACAGATAAACCCTTCCAGAAAACTCTTCTGTCCTTTAGAGGAAGCCAAGCCCAGCAGTCTCCAGATTTCACCCTTGACAGAGGAGACCCCTTTCACCCTGTCTCCTGTGAGGCCACTTTATGGTTTCTTGCTCAAGTTTCTTGCAGAAGAAAAAACAAAATCCTGCCCTTCTCATGCTGTGATGATAAGCCTGGAGTTAGCCAGGATTTATTTTAATTGGACTTTTTAACTTTTTTCCTGGCACTTTAAAGTTTAGGAACGGAAAGGATCAGTCTGACTCAGAGACTGGGCTACTTCCAGACATTAATCTTAGCTGCCATAAGTTAATGTAGTTTGGCTCTGGTGCATCCTATGGTGTAAAGATGTCTGTACCCTTTCATCTCTGGGGTCAGAGGCTGCTAAAGGCAACGTGTCAGAGACTTGAGCAGATTGTGATTGCCTGACATGCAATCTACAGGTATTTGGTGAGGTTCTGTGAGTAAGAAGGCCTAGACAATATCCATAGTCCACTCTCTTGAAGTTCATATTTTATCATTCTGCAATTTTGGTTGCCAAAATTATAATGCCCAGGGAAATTCTTTGGCCTGTTCTCAGTCTGAAATATATATACAGGTTTGGGTTATCTCAGGATTTAGCCCAAGGTAGTAAACCTTGGCACATGAGGTGGGATATAATATTTAGCCCCTTCCCTTTTGGTTTGCTTCATAGTATGGGTATAACAAACACATAAAGTTCATCGTGAATTTTCCAGCACTGAAATATGAGTCTCTCATAATTTGTGTTTCACTTTCTTCCACCCCAAATGTTTCCATTCTACAGTAACTATTTTCAAATTTTATTCAGTCTTTGAGGGTGTTACACTCAAAGTATTTGGTGTTTCCCTGTCCCTTCCTCATCTTCTTACTCACATGCTCTCTTCCCTGAAATCATCATGGGAAGAACCCTATGCCAAAAAAAGAAAAAGGGGAGAACTTTCCAATTCTACTTATTCCAATGGAATTTCCCTGATGTCCTTTTTCCGTATCAGTGGATGTTTTTTGCTAGTGACAGTCGTGTGAACAGCGTCAGGAAAATGAAAACTTCATGACAAGGGCATTTGCAAAGGTTAACATTGGCCTAATGAAACCAATTTTCCTAGATTCCCTCTCAGGCCTATGTGCAGGGAAAGGTTTCCTCCAGAGGCAATTCAGAGCAGTAACCTCATTCCACGGAGAACACAGGCTATCCAGAGAGATTAACTCCTTAAGCCTAAAACTTAACAGCTTAAAAAGATTGAAATCCACTCTTGTCCACGGGAGTTACAGCAGACATGTATCTAATCCCACTGTTGTAGACTTGTGCCTTTTGTGCTGACATGGAGAGAGATGCTGTCGGTTGAGTGACCGCTGGTTTGTTGCACAGGACCACATCCCTCAGTTCTTTTTCCAGCTCTGAGCCAATTTTCTAAGCAGTTCTGAGCCCGGAGCCCTCCGGCCTTAGTTTTCTGAGTGGGAAATTGTGTAAATCATTATGTTAATTAATGTAAGGCCTTCCTGCAGGAGGACAGAGGTTTGATGGACACTTGATGGACACTCAACCACTCAGCGTTAGCAAAGGCTTGAAGCTGAGGTGTTGGCTCGTGACAACGTGGGTTGACAAATAACCATGTACGAGAAGCCAGACACGAGACTTTCCCACGCTGCAGGGAAATTTTCTGTGCACATTTTTACATTTTGCTGTTTCCCCACAGCAGGAGCTGGAACAGCCAGGGCCGACGCTGGGAGCGTACGACGACAAACGACACAGTGCGTTTTCACTTGCCATCCGGAGGCTCGTCAGAGTGACAAGCTGGAGCTGCAGAAGACAGAGATGAGTCATGACTGGAGCTTTATGTAAATGGGGAACCTCTCGCATTTCATCCCGTGTGCCAGCAGGGCCACGTAAAGTTCACGTCAGTGACGTTGCGTTCCCGTGTCCCCTCTGACTGCGAGGCAGGGCAGGGAAATGGGGTAAGGTAACTGGGGTTACCCCAGGGAGGGCAAAAGGTCAGAGCTGGTAGTGAACCCCTGGAACAGAAGATTCCTTCCCAGCAGCAACGCCTGGAGAAAATCTTCTGTTGCGTTTTCTTGTTTATTGCAAAAGTGATTGAGCCACTGATTGTCAGTTGTGAGGGGGAAATACTGAATTTAGGCAGAGTGTTCTCTCACTGGAAATAAATCAGTTTTAGAGTCTTAGTAAGATTTATGGGTCATGTCTGACATAGCTAAGAAACTAATTTAACTTATCCAAAGCATGAGAAAAAGCCCTGATGCTGAGTGGCCTAATGCTGCATTCCCTGTCTCAACAGCCTTGTGTAGGCAGCGTGTCCCAGGCAGGAGCCCTGAGGAGGAGTGGAAGCGTGAAAAAGCAGCACAGTTGAATTGTGTGTCTCTCCAAAGCCATAGATTATTTCAGGTAGAAGGCCAAACTCCCTGACTCACCCATACAAAAATCACGATGAAGTTTACTGAAGACAATGGAATTAATCTAGTGTAAAACTAATCAGAGAGAGAATGCCAACCTCCAAAATGTTGACCTCTTTAGCTGTTTTATTTCTAGGGTGCCGTGACTCATGTACGTGTATGGTGAGCAGATAGTTCAGCTGCTGAAGATGACTGCAAGGAGCCAAAAGGTGTGAAAAAGCTGACAAACTTGAAAGGATTTCTCTTGCCTCAGTTGTGTTGCTTCAAATCAGAAGGAAGATTTAATTGACTCCGGTGGGAGTTTTGCTTGAATAAGGACTTAGGAGCTGAAGTGAGAGATGGAAAAAAATGTACCTTGCTAGCCCAGAGCTCACAGATGAGTGACTCTCTTCATTTACTCCGTGCAATTATCCTCAGGGAGATGCAAGTAACTTCCCTCAAATAATTTCAGAGCCCATATCTTTTTTTTTTTTTTGGTCAGTATTCAGCACATTTCCTCTTATATTTGATTCTGGTTTTTTATCTGTAGGTATTATCTGACTGATACACTATACAAAATTTTGCACGTCCCTCGCAGTCATCCTAAATTGATAGTGCTCAGTACATTTGCTTTGTTACCTTTGTTTCATTTTTTTCCCCTTTTCTAATGGATTCAGACATCTATCTGCGGCAAGCAGTCCTACCTATTTTAACCCTTTTCATGTTAGTATTGCAGATACAGCATCAGTGTGTGCTTTGGCTTCTAGAGAAGCCTGCAGTAAATTTTCCAGACAGGTGATGAATTGATTCAACTCTTAATTTTTCACTGAATTTAAAGGTCAGTCTTATGATGCTAAGAGTTCTTCCATGGGCTGAGTCCTTCATATATTTTTGCTCTTTTCATTACCTGTTCCACAGTGTAATGGCTAATAATTGAGCTCTTTTCAATGGTGTAGCTCCTGCTCCATTGAAGGTAGGACTTTTTTCTCAGCAGAAAGCTGACTCATAAGGTATGCTGCCTTCTATCCTTAGAAAAAGTGAGTCACTAATGGATTTTTCATTATACATTCAAGTACCATAGACTGAAATTTTGCCCTACCAGTCTCATCTAGAGGAAGTGTTTGGAAGTCTTTCTGATTCGGTATTTCAGTTATGTCTCAGTGAGGCTCTTGAGATACAATAGATGCTGTACAAAGAGCTGTTTTGTATCATATGCTATGAGTATTCCCATTAACTTCAGCAGTGCCACGGTTTCACTCTGTGTGCTGTCTTCTTCCTTATCTAAAAACACATAAAACTGCCTTACACCTGCATCATGACATGTTCAGTGGCTGTTTTCGCTCAACACGAAGAGTTTAGAGTTGTTTTTTAGAGTCATGCAAAAACTGAGAAAGCTGGGACATAAACAAAATAAGATGAATCTCATTGGTACTATTTCATTAATAGAAATAGTCCATTTGTTCAGGCAATACTAATTTGGTTTCCTTTCAGACAAGCAGTGAAGATTCACCACTTCTCACGATGGCCCACAACAGAAAGCTAAATGTTATTGTTTCCATTTTATAAACAAAGGAATTAAGGCTGGGGGAGATTAAGTTGTGATGGGGAGGCAGTGGAAATATTGTGGATGGAACCCAGGAGTCCTGTATGATTTTTTTTTTCCTAATGTAACAACATTTTGCATGAAAGATTTTGTTGTATTTACAGTCATTGCTATTTAACTTTGAGTGATGTTGATGTGAACGAGCATCTGGCAGAATCTCTGTAAAATTGCAGTTCACAGGAGGGTCCCAGCTTTTGCCTGTCCATGTTGTATTCTGTTAAACTGGCTTTGCAGGAGGCTTTGAGGGGGAGGTTCTGACTCTCTCTGCTACTGACAGGAGCTACTATTTAAAAGTGTGTGATGAAGATGCAAAAGGGATGCTGCCAGGGTGGTTGCTTTGTTCTTCTCTACACAGAAGTGGATATGCTGCAATGACAAGTTTGTAAATCATAGTTAGTTCCGTTCTCACACCACCCAATAACCTTACAATCTCCCTGTCAACTTCCTGAGGACCTTGGGAAGCTATAATTTGTGATAAAAATGGGAGTTGAAATGTTATGTGTATATCAAAGCTGAAAATTTGTGGCTGGCTGACCTTTTCATTTTGAGCAAATGCACTCATTTCCTTTGCGTTGCTTACCGTTTCCTTCTGGAGCTTGGCATAATAGGAAATCCTCCATGATTGTTCTCCCTAATCAGTGGCTCCATTGTGCCGGCTTCTGTTCCTTTCAGGAGCAGTGCTTCTCATGGAGCATCGCTCTCAGGGCTGTCAAGCATCAGTGCCCCAGAAACTCAGATGATCCATTTCAGACAGCACACCAGGAGCAGTGTGTGCTAAATTCAGCGTGCTGTCAGAGCAGGGAAACAGCCCCCTGATTTTCAGTTCAGAAAAAAAGCGCTCACTGGGTTTTACAGTGATATTTCCCAGTGCTTGTGATTAGGCTTAGATGAATAATGAAAATGAGGGGTTTGTAAATTTAGATTCTGCTTCATTTCCATACGTGGGGGAATGTCATTTGTTGTCATGTCACTGCTAATATTTGCATAGTCATCTGACAATTATAAAGCAGGCGTACGAATCTTTAGGATAAATAACTTCACCAGAAATATATTCTGCAATGCCTACTAATTATGACTAGCACATCGTTTTTCATTTTCTTTTTCATTTCTCTTTGTCATCCAGTCCAGAAGTTCTGCATTGTGACTGTATATCCCAGACTGCAGATGGTGTAGCATTTGTATACATGCTAAAAAATTAGGCAAGTATTTAAAAATAAAAGGTGCGTTGGCAATCGCTTAGAACAGCTTGTGAAATAAAAGTAAGGCTGAAGTTGCCAAAAAGATTATTTGTATTGGTAACCTCGGCTTTGTAAAGCATGGCATAAACAAAAACATAGTGACGGGTCGGTGCTCAGGAAAAGCTGATGCTTCACCAAGTCTTATCTTTTGTTTCCTGTTGCAGCACGGAGGTGTTGACATCGTGTTCCTGCACATGCGATGTGCAAAAAGCTCAGGGTTTATAATTCCATGTTGGCACAAATAAACAATTTTTGCCTGTTGCTATCGATTTTCTGCTGTCCTGCTTTTCTCCACTGAAGCCGATGTCTGTGGGGAGCCAGGTAGCCAGGCAGTCCCTGCAGGCATTTCACAGCACATCCAGTTTTTTTTGCTTTCCTATCACGTGGCTCTCAAGTGCAGCTTGCAATGAAAAAGAGCAGCGTTCAGAGGGCTTGAGACCGTGTGTAACCCACTCCTTAGGCAGAAGGTTCCATGAGAAGCTGGAGGGGGCTTTGCATGACAGTATGGTTAACAGAAACATCATGAATGCCAGGATAGGGCTTCATGCATTTCTACTGTAGTCAAATCTCTAGGGAAATGAGGTTAGTGGCAGTGATGATGATGATGATAATAGTAAATAATGCATGCTCCCCTTGGATTTTGGCCGACTATCAAGACAGACTTCCTGATGATGAGATGCATCTGTCTGTCTCCAGTCTCTTCAAGGTATCTACAAGGCACCATTTTTTGCAATTACAAAGGACTGCAGATGAGAACATGCACCATAAGAAGCAATCCAGGAGCATTTGTCCCAGACTTCTGTCTCTGATTTCCATAATTGTTCTCTTCTCAACTTCTCAGACATTAGCAAGCCAAATCTCAGAACAGCTCTGTCAAGTGCTGACAGGGGCAACCCAGAAGCCTCCAGGCTTTTCGTTTTGCTGGTCATGCTGTGCCTTGTTTGCATGAGGATGAGACAAGAAGGGGAGAGGTCCCTGTCACATCCTGCTAGGAATCGATGGAGGTCACTGAATAGATCTGTTTGCTTGCAGTGGGGACTGACCCTCTGCAAGAGCACTTTGCCAAGGGAATTCTTCATGAAAACTGAAGAAAGCACCTGCCCCAAACTGCACCACCATTGTCTGGGGAAGGGGCTCTCTGCCAGTTGTCAAACGGAACTGAGGCAAGACCACAGTGATGTTTGTGGCTTTTCTCTTGGCCTGTTGCTGGCAACGTCAGGTAGAAAAGAGGAAGGGCAGCCCTGTGGGCAGTGCTGGTTTAGTTGCAAAAGGTCTGGTCCCACCCCAGACCGCTGCTCTCCTCTCCAGTTGTTCAGCTGCCACTGGCTCTTGTTTCTCCCAGTAAAATGGGACCAGCTGTGCTCCCCTTCCTCCCAGGTGCCATATGGGCCACTCTGCTTTCTAAAGAACAAAAACCATCCCAGTGCACTGACATGTCTACAGGAATACCTTCTTTGCTGTTTCAGGGAACTCTAAGTTAATTCCAGCAAGTGATTAGGCAACAGGCTTTGGCAATAGCAGGACAGACCTCCCCCCAACACATGGACTTATGACCTTGCTGTGTGAGAGCAAACAAAGCCCAGCACATCCCAGTGCACTCAGGTATCACTCAAAAACATCTCTTCATCTGCTAAAGTCCAAACGGAAGTTGGTATTTGGGATCACAATACACTTCTGCACTCTCTTATCTAATCACATACTCACCTGAGGTTGGACTAAATGTTTGTTTTGATTTTTCTCCACATATTTGATAATGAGGAAGCAAATGCTCCTTGGCCCATCCTCTCATTCTTGGGCTGGTTTATTGTTGCCAATTTTCATTATGTGAAAATCTTGTGATATGGAGCCATTCAGGTTTAATCACAGGTGCATTTATCGTTCTACATGACCTATTTAAATTACCTACAAATGACAGTAACCTTCGTCCAAGGCAATTGCTCTTGATTCTTTTTTTCATGAGCCGCTCTTTATTAGTGTTGTAAAATGGGGTGACTTTACATGACAATAATGTTAGAAATTGACTCTAGATTCATTCCCATTTACATTACTTTGTCCCAGATACATTGAGAAATGAGCAGGATTTTTCCTTCTGGTCTCTCCTAGAAGGGAAGAAGGTTTCTTGAGCACACAGAACACTAGCAGGGCAGCATGCATGAAGCCTGTAGATCACTCTCAACCAAAATTTTAGAGGAGCTTTATTACCTAGCTCCTGTTGATAGCACCTGAAAACCTTGACAATCTCATCCTCAGACTGCATTGGGCTGTCAAACAGAAACAGGTTATGTCCTAGAAAGTTACAGTGGAAGTGGCAGCTTCCTGAGCCCATGAGATGCTCAGGGCTGGGACAGTGAGGGTGGCTTAGGTGGTCTCTGTTCTGCCTGCAGGAGCATTTGAAGGAGGAAGGCGGAAGGAGTGCTCGTGGCACTTCCAAGGCAGCCCTCTCCCAGTGGGAAATTGCCTGGCAGACAGAGCAGCTTTACGACTCCACTGGGTAAGTCTGTCACCTCACCTCTCCCCCTACTACGTATAATGCTCTGGCACTGTAATTGCCACATAAGCAATCAGGCATCGCCTGTGCCAGAGGATTTTTTTTTCCCAGCCTTTGAAAACAAAGTTAAATACAACCATTTGTCTCCTACAGACAGAGAAACTGAGGCACAGAGGATGTGAAGGACTTGAACAAGGTTAGGCAGCAAGTCACAGGCAGTAAATCACCAGGTGTCCTGATTTCCTCTCACCCATATGAATCCCTAGAACTCACTATCTCCTATAATAAAGCTTAGCTCAGAGTCTTATTTTGAAATGTAATTAATATGCAAAGTGCTTTGATCCCCTTTGATGGAAGATTCTATGTAATTTGCTATCATATTTTAAATTAATACCTCTAACTGTTATGCAGCAGTAAAACGAAATATGGATAATTCATTTGCTATTTTTAGGGAAAGGACTGAGTATTTTACCCCAGGAGTTTTAGGTTACAGACATTTTAAAGAGAAGAGCCGTGAGATTTCTGCTGCTGTCGAAACACTTAAAAAGTGAGGATTAGCAAATATACAGTGTGTTCTGGGATACTGCCTTTGTAGGGGTGAGTTCCCCCAAGAGGATGACTAACAGCAGGATGTGGGACATAATTTGCATGTTCTCTGACTCTGCTGCAATCATTTGTGTATTGGATACTTGAATTATACATTACCCAGAAGGTCGCCCACTTGCCAAGGTGACAGCCCTGGTGAACAGTGCATAGTCCTGGATGGGGACTGATGTTATTTCAAGAAATGGTTAGTGCTGGGCTCAAAAAGAAATAGTTGTGTGGGGGAGAGGACTTGGAATTTGTCACTGAATACTTTGGGGGTTGTTTACTCATTCTGCACCACTCTGACTCTCACGTTTTTTGCATCTGCTTCTATTCTTCTCCTGAGGTGAATTTAATGCTGTTGGTAGGTGCCATAAGACATCCCTACAAGGTCAAATGTTGTCTTTGTAAAGGAGGTTCAAGCCTGGGGAATAGCAGATTCCCCCTGCTCTGCCTGCTGAGGCTGCCCCTGGTTTTTCACAGAACCACAGAATGGTTCAGGTTGGAAGGGTTGGTGGGTCACTGATCCCACCTCCCTGCTCAAGCAGGGTCATCCCAGAGCACATGGCACAGGACTGTGTCCAGATGGTTCTGGAATACCTCCAGTGAGGGAGAATCCACATCCTCTCTGGTCAATCTGTTCCAGTGCTCAGTCACTGCGCAGGAAAGAATTTCTTCCTTACATTCAGGTGGAACTTCCTGAGCATCAGCTTCTTGTTGCCTCTCATCTCTGTTTTCTTAAGAAAACAAGACACTTCTTTGCTTTATTGCAGCCTACTTGAGCTACATTTCTTCACTGAGGGAAAGATACCAGTGGTGCTTTTTCTACTATCCCACTCAGAAAAAGCCCCAAAAACTACTAATAAAAGCCCACAAACTCATTTTTGTAGATCGCTTGTCCAGGAGGAAAGATCTGAAAGCATTTCCCATCTCAGAGAGCCAGCATCTCTGAGAAATATACTTTCACAAATTGAAATTCAGTGAGAGAAGTTTCCCCTTTGAAACACTTTCTGTCAGTACTGACCACAAAAAGAAAAAAAGGAAATAATTCTAAACTAACTGACAGAGTGCACTCATCTAATCATCTGATTAGCTTTCTTGCTGGTTGTCACACTACCTTGCTGTACCCTGGCTTAACAGTCAAGCCTCTGGGGCAATTTTTATGTTTTACTGGCTCATGTGTGTGTACAGGTCCTGGTTATATCCAAACTCAGAGGAAAATGTCATCGGCAGGTGATGCTTTGTGACCTGCCCTCAAGGTGCAGACTGAAAGTTGCTGGCTTATGGAAGAAGGTTTCTGAGGCATCAGGTCACAGCTGAGGTGTCCAGGCTCCTGAGGGTCTGCTGCCAGTCATGGACAGGACACAATAAAGCCAGGAAAACCAGGAAAACCAGGGTGGCCAGGCCTTGCTCATGTTGCATGGTCAGGTGTCCTCCCAAATTCTATTTCCCAAACAAAAATGTAGTATTTAGTAACAAGTTCCAATAAGCTGAACACATTCCCATGGCTCTCTTCTGCTTAGGATTGTTCACCACTGAAAGCCCCATGACAGTGGGAACCATTTTATCAACTGCATTCTTCCAAAACCTGTTTCTCAGTTGGGGTCCATGGAAAAGATGTGAACAATTTTCTTGAGTATTTCCACTGAGAGCTCAAATCTTTTTGTTTCATTAGACCACATTCACGTTTCTCTTTCTCTTTCCTTCCCTTCTGCTAAAGCCATACTGGGAAAGCAAATTGTTTGATTTCAAAGTCTGAACTCAAGCTGCAAAACCCCAATGAGGACCTTTGAACCTTTTCCCTATGGCATGACATTTTTCTCTCCCTGTGCTCTGAGGACTGCTGGCTGACCATCTAAGCTTTCAATATAAAATGTGTTATGATGAGTAATGCTAGATCTGCTTATCTTATTCAAGTCCCAGATGCCTCCAAGGCAGGTGGATTTCTGGGAAGGTGACTATGTGCCTCATAAACAGTGGCAGTAGAAATCAGAACCTCTCATCTTCCCTTAGGTACAGAAGTGAGGATCTGTTCATGCAGTTCCCTGCTCTCCCTCCCACTGAGCCAGGCTCATGCCTGATGTAACTCAATGTTTTTCCATTGAGTCTAACCCACTGTTCCCAAATAGATTCCCAGGAAGACTATAAGCACTCCACTCCCAGCCTTCCCCAGGTGTAGTGTTTGGCATGGCATGTGAGTGGCTCTGTGGCCCCCACAGTGGCTCAATACAATATTCCAATGGACTCCAGGGAAACTGCAAACGTTTACACCAGGCAAGAGGCTGGCCTGGAGCAGCAATTCACATATTTTGTCATTGACACGTTATAAACAAAAGTCATCGGTTTCAGCGTAATGTGCCATCCTCCTATTTCTAAGTAAAAGATACATCAGAAAATCCTCAAGGGAAAAGGCTGTGTGAGTAATAGCAATGGCACAGAGCCTGCATCCCAACCAGCAAGCCAAACAATATTCCAAGAAAATATTTCTAAGTTACAAAAGTTGCGTAAGAGTGATTATTATTTTTAAAGTACAAAAAACGAAGTCCAGTTACTAAAAAAGCAAACACGTATTTTTAGCCTTGCTGGTCTCTTGATCTCAGGCTAATGAGAACCATCTGCTCTGGGACTGGATGACGTTCCTGGTAAATAACCTTTCGCTGCAACATTCCAGATGTTTCAAAGGCTTCTTTGCGAAGAAGCGTTTGTCTCCCTGCCTGTCAGTCTCCCTTTCTGCCTTTCCTGTCCATGTTTACTTCAGGAATATACATTCTTTTATTAAAAAGTTTTGTTAAAAATAGCTTGTCAGGATTTTTGGCTAATCTTCGTTAGGATTGTTGCCTGCTAGCAGAGAAGGAAAGCTTTCATTCCTTAGGGCTGAAAGACTAAATTGAAGATTGGAGAAAGAAGCTGAAAGATTTAGAATAAAAAACCCACCAAAACTTGGAGATTGATTTCTACCCCATCTTGATCTCTCTGAGGATTCCAGCTATTGAACAGACATGTTTCTTTTGGTAGTGAGAATTTTTAATGTGACAGGCTTTTATGGAATGCACAAATGTACTTTATATGAACAAGATACCTCTCTACAAAACCTTTGCATTTGATTGTGTAAATGAGTCTTCTGGTTTGCTTTGCTTCTCTGGTGTGATATATCCTGGTATAGGATATTTCCTATGCAAATGAAAAGATCCCTGGACATATTTTTGTACCAGCTGAGCTAAGCCGAGCCAGAATGGTGGAAGGAAAAAAAGGGGATTTAAAACCATCCTTTAACCTTTCTGTTATCTCCACCTGGAGTCTGCCTGAAATCTGATGTGTTACAGCTTCATTAATGCTGTAACTTGGGCTGGGTACAATTAGATAAGAAAAGGTTCAGTGTCAAACCTCCCACTCAGGTCTCCAAGATGATGTCTGTATCACCCGCTAACAGTGCTGCTCAGGAGTAATGAATCCTTACTCAGAAGTAATTACCCTGGAGAAGGCACTCTCCAGTGGGTAATTCCTTTGTTTAAAAAATTTTTTGTCACTGCTGAAGTGTAAAGGCTCTAGAAGGTACAGGAGAGTCTGCTTGACGGTTTCTGGAGGATTTGGGGCTGTGAGGCTCTGCAGTGCTCTGCTGTGGCTGGACCATTGTGATTGCCAACTCCAGTTCTCCGAGGTTCTGTGGGATGGGACGGGAAGCAGAACTGATCTAGTAAAGGGTTTTTAGCAATCTGTCCTTTGTTCTTTTGTTGCCCGTTATCAAAATTGTTTCATGACAAAGGCTTCCTGAGCTTGGGGGTTTTGTGTGTGTTAATACTGGTAATATGATTTAAATATTCTGATGATTCATTTTCACTCCGGAGAGCTGAATCAGCCATGGAGAACTTAACTTGCTTTTCCCAAACCACTACCTTTTCCATCCTTTCTCGTCATTTCTATAAGGGGATGATTCATGCTCCTCTTGTATTTACCATTTGAGAGTGCGCCCGATTCCTTTAACTAATTTCACTTCTTGTTCCTCTTTTTCGTGAAAAAAAAAAAAAAAAAAGTGTAGTGCTGAGGGAAGTGTAGTGATTGTTGATCGATGAGACATATCCCACTGATGAACCTGGCACGTGAACTAAACCAGAACTGGACAGAGAGGAAAAATAGAGGAAAAAAAACTACCTTGAATTATTAAACTGATCGGAGCCCAGACTGTGAAGTTTAGCCCCTGGCTCACATTTCACATGTTTTCAAAATTCTGCTTGTTAAAATGAAGGGTTGTGTTCAAATATAACCAGTGTCATGATTTTTTTTTTAATTGTTTAACAGTACTTTATGAAGTTATTCAATTCTAATTTGTTTTCTCTGGTGCCTGATTATGGTTGTGACTGGCTCAACTAATTAACTGGGAGATGGCATTAATTATTGATTTACCTGATTACATTCGAGAGTTCTTGGAGACAGGCAGAAGATATATAAGAACATAGGGAAATAATTATGCCAGGCCTTGGGAAAACAGCTGGACTCTTGTCCCCAGTTTCCATCTGAGACACTGTGCTTCTCAGCACAACCTTGCAGTAATGAGATCAGTTTTAAACTCAGAGAACACCTCTGCCTTCCCTCTCTCACCAGACGCAGGGTCCCCATCCAGTGAAGCTGTGACCATCGTGGGGCTCTTTATGGCATCCAGGAGCTGTCACACTCAAAGGAAAATCTCCCTCATCTTTCAACCCCTTCCATTCTAGGGCTCCCCTCATCCTGCTGCTTTTATGTGATTTTACCGGGAAGAGAGTTTTTTATACCACAGCAGCTGTAAAAGAACACTCTCTCAGAACTGTGTTCCTGCAAGTGTCCCTTTGGCTGGGCCTCTGTCTAAACAGAGCTCTGGATTTCGCGTGGCAGCCGAGGTGAAATCACAGCCTGTGACAGGCTCCAAGAGCTACAAGGCGTCTGTCCACACGTGTGGCCACCCCCAGGAGAAACATCCCATGTTTGGGCAAATTCACTTGAGCCAATGCTGCTGTATGACCTCACTCCTCATTCATCCCCACCAAGAAACAGTTTGTCCAGCACTTTGGAGAAGGGCAGAACAAACACTTGTTGGGCTCACCTGAAGGTTCCACAGCAAGGCAATGAGATCAGCTCAGTGCTGACTTCCATGGAGTCAGGTGGGCCATGAGCAGCGTGGGAGGGTCGTGAGCGGTTGTGACAAGGCATTTCATGGACAAAGAAATGGATCATTAGATTCCTCCCTTGGATATCATGTCCTGTCCCACTCCACTGACACTGAGAGGACACTACGCTGTGAGTCACTCTGCCCCGTGTGTTCTCATATACTTCTGAAAACAACACAGTGGGCCAAAGTTTGGCTTTTTCCACAGCCTAAAGGTTTTCATATTCTAAACAGTTAAGTGTTATCCTCCCCTATGACTAATGCTGTGTTTTCACTAACCGCTATTACACACAAACATCACCTCACTCTATCACATGAGAGAATCATGTCATATTGCAAACATTTTCACAAACTGCATAGCACAAAATGAATAAGCAGTTCTGTAATTAACAATATTGAGGTATTTTTTAACAGTTACAAACTAAATAAAAAGATTGGCTATAAATACCTTGGGAGCTCATACTAAGAAAGCACAGGAAAAGGTACATGAGTAACAAAGGGACTCAGCTGGAGCATGTGCAACATAATATCCACTAGGATTTCTTTGTGCCTTGCTTTCCTTACAAGTTTCTGTATATTTTAATATCCATTTTTATGAAGTGTCACTCCTGGACTCCTGGGTCCCCACACTGAGTTACTCCATAGTCCAAGAATGCAGGAATCATGATTTTTGATAACAGAAGTCTCACTCTATTTCAGAGAGTTTCCAGTTGCTTTTGCTGTTGCATCCCCTCCTTCTGTCCCCTCAGCAAATAACCCCTTTCAATGCCATTAGACGGTGAGACAAATTTAGAGCTGGAGGATGGCAGAAGTGGCACGGATGAGCAGGGGGAGTACAGCAGGAGGACCTGCCTTCTGGGTCCTTGATTCCTGCACTTAGCACAGGACTTCAGGAGGAGACAGATATACGTTTTCATCAGCTCTGTGGCTTTAAGCCCTGAAAGCCCTATATTATTCCAACCTGGCTTCATCCGCCCAAATTTATTTGTGAGTTGGGAGCAGTTAGTGTGTGTGGGGACTCTGAGCAGGAAACTCTTTCCCACTGTAGCTGGTTGCACTGGATTTACAGAGCCTTGCACCCACGATCTGGTGGGAAGAGATGTAGCTATAACTAGTGGAGAACAGGTTTGTGGTCCCTCCAGGACAGGTAACAAGTTGTGACTCTGGCTCTACCCCTTCCAGCTCTGTTCCATCCTAATGGGCAGAGTAATCCCAGGCTCAAAATCAGCCTCTCTGACTGTACGTGTGCCATGCACATTTATGAAGCCTTCACCTCTCTGTAAAGACAGGAAGAACAGAAGAACAACCTACAAATGGCAGTGCCTCAGCAGCTCTTATCTCAATCTTTATGAGAGTGGATGCTTCTGGGAATCTGAAGCTCATACATAGTCACTGTGCCCACAAAATGCTGACATCACATGACAAGCAATAAAGCCAGAGCTCATGTTTCTGGGTAGGAGAACACGCCTCTCCCAGCTTCTTGGTGCGAGGTACGTCATTTGTTTTCAATTCAAATTCAGCCTCCTCCCACGGAAGCCTTGCCTTACCCTACCAGCCATTAGAGGATGTTATTGAGAAAATACACACTCAAGAAGTAGGAAGAATAATTTCCCATAAGTATATTTTGTTGTATATCTAATACCTTTAATCTTCAAATATGAGAACTTTACGAATACAGTGATTTTATTGAATAAATACCCTCATGTCTTGCACTAGGCATGATTCATAGCAGATTAATAGAGGCAATTAAATGTAAGATTAAATTGCCCTACTAAGCTGATCCCAGAGCTGTGAACTGTATCAGTGCCACTAATTCCCAGAGATTTTCCTTTGGAGGCAGGTATTTAATGATTTTGAATATCAAATCCATGGTATCCCAGACTGGCTCTCTAATGCCTGTAATCATGTTAAAAAGCAGCACTAAGCAACTTGCCCGAGGCAGCTCAGTGAGTCACTGGAAGAGAAAGCACAACTTCTGACTTGCATTAGCTGCTCAAGCAGACTTGCAAAATTAAGATGGGGGACTGTCCACGCTGCAGGCTTCCCAAGTGTCTTGGGTTTCAGGCCATGACAACCGTATGTCAGACCCTGTGACAGGCCAACACACATGTGCGGGGTCATATGGGGCCGTCACCGAGCGGCAGATGCAGAGCTCTGGCTCTGGGGGCCCACAGGAGCATGGGTGGTGCTGCCTGCAGCGTCAGGAAGTGATGGGAGCTGATAGCACCAGGGAAGGGCTCGTGGTGAGGATTCTGGAGTCCAGGCAGTGACCACTGTGGTCTGCAGGACAGGCACCCACTGCTGCCAGTGCCTGCTGTCCCCCCCTGTGCCACAGCCCTGGGAGCAGGAGGCACTGAGCAGCCTGGGGCAGGCAGGGAAGCAGTGAGCTGAGATTTCCTCAGGCAGAGCTGGGAAAAAGGGGTTTTCCTTACTCCCCAACATACATCAGTATCCAGGATGTGTCCTCGGTTGAAATACCCCAGCTGCTGTGCCAACTGTTTTCCACTCAGCAAGGAACACTTATGTATCGGACGTGGCACATGGAAATAAAGATGTGCCAGGTTTTCCATCCAGTCTCTCCAGGAGTGAGACCCCAACCCCAGCTACTGGGACTGATGCTTCTGCCTCCACATTCCCCCACCTCATCAACTCCAACAAGAAAAATCTGAGGCAGTCTGAGCTCAGCTAAACCCTGGCCAAAAGGGTTAAATCTCAGGATTTAAATGCATAAAAAATAATGTTTTTATTGCAGTGTGAGTCATCAGTAATTCTATATTGTTTGTGCTACTCTCTGCGACCTTTCATCTCTGAATCATTTTTCTTTCTTTCTTTCTTTCTTTCTTTCTTTCTTTCTTTCTTTCTTTCTTTCTTTCTTTCTTTCTTTCTTTCTTTCTTTCTTTCTTTCTTTCTTTCTTTCTTTCTTTCTTTCTTTCTTTCTTTCTTTCTTTCTTTCTTTCTTTCTTTCTTTCTTTCTTTCTTTCTTTCTTTCTTTCTTTCTCTTTCTTTCTTTCCTTTTCTTTCTTTTCCTTCCTTCCTTCCTTCCTTTTTATTTCCCTCCCTCCCCATGTATCTTTCATTCCTTTTCCTTCTGTTGCTTGTGAATCTGTGTCTCTGTAAAATCTGTCCAAATATTTACAAAAGGAAATGCTGGATTGTGAAACTGAATTCAGAGAAAATGTTACACATGCTGAAGAAATGCATCCAGCACGGTTTCCAAATGTTCCCACATGCATTTTTGTTCTGTGTCTCAAGTGTTGAGGCTTGATACTTCATATCTTTATTCAGGCAAAACTTGCACCAAGGGCAGCAAGATCCAGGCTCGGGGCAGGTCCAGTGGTGCTGTAATTCTGGCTTTGCTGGAGCTGTTCCATTTGATTTTGGCCATGGGTGACTAGTTAAAAAAGCCTGAATAACCAGTGTTACTGGGTAACTGGTTTGTGCAATGGGCCTGTTCCAGGCCACGGGTTATCTACACTTGTCACCAAGCTGCTGACAAATTGGCATCCGTTGTCAGGCTGTGCAGAAGGTCTCTGCAGTCTCTTGTTACCTCTGAGAAACATCAGCCAGGTTTCACTGTGAGACCTGAGGTCTGTGGAGAAAACCAGACAGGTCTTGAGTCCTGCTGAGATGAAGACAACATGCTCGGCTGTGACATGATGAAATTGCCATGCAGTCATTTTCCCAAGAAGTCTGTAATGCCTCGAGTGAGGGCTCACACTCCTGTCGTCATGGACTTGAACATGTTTTGGCAGAGCAACACTGTTAAAGCCCCGGAGGGATAAAGGGAGTCGGCAGTGGGTCCCACCTGCTCAAATCAAAGCATCACCTCCCACCCCCACACTTCACGCTCATGTTTCTATTATTACCCTTGCAAACACATTGTGGCCCAAGTGCAAACACGGATTGTTTGGGAGGAAGGGGTTAATTTTGTATTTCCTGGCTTTTGTTAGGGCAGGAAAACTAACCCTTAAGAAAGTCATTCAAGTCAGTCTGAGCTTCTAAAAGCCACTTCGGCCCTGTTTTGTATTTTCCTTTCTTTCATTCTTATGGTAGGTTTATTTAAGAAAAGAAAACAAAAATAAAGCAAGGAAATAGCTAGTCCAGCATTATAAGTGACTAAGTACACACTGCCACATGTGATGAATCTTTTTCTTCCTGATTTGCACTGGGTGTAAACAAGACCAGATTCAGAAGTCTCACAGTTACATAAGTGCATCGAAGAGCAGTTATCACTGTTGTGGAGGTAAATTCCCTTTGTGCAACAGATGGGATGTCATCCCTGCACTGGATCAGAACAGCCAACGTACCTGGCCCACAGTGTCTGGCTCATATTCAACATTTGTACGATGTTGGCTGACATCATAATGAGAAAGGTGGTTGTCATTGAGAGCACATGGTCACTTGGCTGGGCAGGTGTCAGACACACGGATTTTCTCCAAATTGGGGGAAAAAACATCTCTGTGTTAAAGCTTTATTTTCTGTGTGGGACACTGAGAGGGGTTTAGGACAGGAAGAGAAAAGCCTGTCAGTGGCACAGGGATACCTGTGTCTGTGAACCAGGGCTGGCTGTTCCCACCAACTAACATGGTGCTGTGCCACTAGCACATTAAAAATACTTGTTTCCATCCAAGCATTCAGGGGAAGTCTCCCCACCCATTGCTGCTTCTGGAATGTGCAAGGTTGGAGTAATGCAACATCCTGATCAAGTTCCCTGGGAAAAGAGGTTGGTTGGATGGGGCTCTGAGCAACCTGGTCTGGTGGAAGGTGTCCCTGCCCATGGCAGAGCATTGGAACGAGATAATCTTTACGGTCTTTTCTAACCCAAACCATTCTGTGATTCTATGATTCCAAGGATGTTCTTAGCTTAAAGTCCCACAGGGCTACTTTGCTGTGGCTGAGCAAAAGTCTTTTCCTCTCCTGTGCTCCTGCCAGGTGATGCCTTAAATCGCTCCTGCATCACACTCCAGAGGAGTAAAATGAAGTGATTCCTGGGCACAGGCCTAAAGAATGGTCAGTGTCTGAGGTCCATTTCCTCTAGGAAAAGATGATGAATACAGTCCTGTCTTGTGGCCATCTGTTGTATTGGCTTCTGCTGCAGAAAGCTGGCAAGGGATCATCGCTGAGAATTCCTGCTGTTCAGCTCCTTAGAACAATCTGGGTAGGCTGGTGTTGGACAGATGACGAGCAAGGTCACCAGAGCTTGGTCATGGCATGATGTCACAGTGATATCACATCTTTTGAGGCGCTGGTTTGGAGTGCATCTGAGGACAGATGGTGTGGTCCCTGCCTGCCTCCCGTGCACTCGAGGAGTGGAGGGACATGTGTCACCTGCCCAACTGGTGGTCTCCATGATTCACACCCAGTGACCTGCCATGGATGGCTGGGGGGTTCTGCAGCCAGAGTGGGCGACAGTGTGGCCAAGCAGAGTCATTTCCGAGCACCAAAGCGTATGAGTGTTTCTCTTGCAATCTGTTTCCAACCCGCTATTAAAAAGAACAACAATAAATAAATAGAATGAAAAGTGCAATCCTGTGTTTATTTTTAAGGAATGTGTTGAAAAAACAGACTTGCTTTGAGGCTGCAGTTCTGGCAAAAACCCCACTGCTCAGCAGAGCAGAGACGGTCCTGCAATTGCGGGTGAGCGGGAGCTGGCACTCACTCACCTTCTCTGTGCCCCCTCCTCCTGGTCCCTGTGGGAACCTGGAAAATCCTGGAGATCTCAGCCGGATACAGGGCCTGGTTGGTCTGAGGTGGTTAAAAACTGGGGGACACTGGTGGGGGAGGAGACAGACAATTTGAGGAGTGATGACTGGAAGCTTTTGAGGCTGGTGGGGCAGGAGAGTGGGAGAGAAGCCCTGGTGTGAGGAGTGGATGGAGAGATCTCTGAAGGGGGGAAATGGAAACAGCAAACTGCTGAAAAGGATGAAGAAGGAGCAGCTGGGAGCAGCAGGGCAGTGGCGGGGGGGGAAAGAATTGGTGGAGAAGGGCTGGGAGAAAGGGCTTAAGTGGGAGGAGGTTCTGGGAACAGCAGTGGCTGTGGGCAGCGAGCGGATGGGAGATGGAAAGCCTGGGGAGACAGAGTGGAGGCAGGAAGGGAAGGCATGAAGGGGAGGCAGGGGAAGTGGCAGCAGAGCTGACTGGAAGTCCTGAGTAAGAAACACCCGAGGAGCTTGGTGAAAGCCAGTCATCCACAGAAAAAAAGAAAACTTTTGGGAAGTGCTGATGCATTAACAGAGAGGGCAAAAAAGAGAACTCCCACCACTGCACTGTCAGTTACTGGGCAGCCCCAGCCTCTGGGGGTGATCTCAGTGGGGAAAAATGAACTTTGCATGGGTCTGCTACATTTTTTGCCTTACATATAAAACATGATGGGAACAGCTCTCAAATATCTGTTTACATAATAAACATATACAAATATATGTATACATATATATATTTGTGTAGATATGTCTGTACATGTATATATGCCTATGCATGAATACAAATATACGTATGTGTATGCTCATCCCTTTACACATATATTTTAGGAGAATAAGCACAGCAGCACCCAGGGCTTGACAGCCCCCTACACTGCTGCTCCAGCAGGTACCTTCCCTTGATCTCTGTGGGAAAGGGGGGAGCAGCTAGTGCTGAGGGGGTTGGGGGATGAACAAAGGCTGCCCCAGCCCCAGCCCGGAGATTAGGGGACAGCCAGCAGTTGAGGTGACCCAGCCCAGTGGCTCCTGGGCTGGGAGTGATGGGCACAGGGGTGGGGGCTGTGAATGGTTGGGTGCATGAGTGTGAAAAAGGGCAGATGGGTGGATGAGTGTGGAAACATTTAGGTTGGAAAAGACCTCTAAGGTCACTGAGTACAACCTTTAACACACCACTTTAAGTCCACCAGGAACCCATGTCCCTGTGGTCCCATGTACCACATACATGTGTATATATGTAGGTATGTTCTATATCATAGAATCACAGAATGGTTTGGATTGTAAAGAAGCTTAAAGATCATCTAGTTCCAACCCCCTTCCAATAGATCAGGTTGCTCCAAGCCCTGTCCAACATGGCCCTGAACACTTTCAGGGGATGGGCTGAAAGCTTCTCTGGGCAACCTGTGCCAGGGGCTCACCACTCTCACAGGGAAGAATATCTAACATAAATTTCCCCTCTTTCATGTTGAACCCATTCCTCTTTGTCCTGTCACTCCAGTTACTGATGCAGAGTCCCTCTCCAGTTTCTTTGTAGCCCCTTCAAATACTGGAGGGGGCTGTGAGGTCTCCTCACAACCTTCTCTTCTCCAGGCTGGACAATCCCAGTTCTCAGCCTTTCCTCACAGCAGAGCTGCTCCATCCCTCTGATCATCTCGGTGCCTCCTCTGGACTCACTCCAAGTGCTGTCCCGGCTGGGCCCTCAGGGCTGGAGGCAGCGCTGCAGGGGGGTCTCACTGAGCGGGGCAGAGGGGCAGGATCCCCCTCCCTGCTGCCCACGCTGCGGGATCAGCCCAGGACACACACGGGGGGGGGAATCTGGACTGTAAGCGCACGCGGCTGGGTCATGCTGTGTTTTTCTCCAACCAAACATATATATTTCTATGTGTATGTGTACAAATACGCGGGTCTGTGTGTCTGTCCGTGCGCGCTCCCGCGTCTGTCACCCCTGAGAGTGCGGCGCGCGCACCCGGTGACGTCACGCCGGCGGGGCCGGCCGCGCCCGGGCTGGCGCGGGGCCAGGTTGACGTCACCGCCCTCCCCCCACCCCGGCCCCTTCCCACGTGACTCCGCTCCATTGAGAAAACGCCGTCCCGGCGGCGCGGCCCGATATAAAGGGCGGGAGCGGCCGGGACACGGGGACGTCCCGGGACAGCAGCACCGCTGGCACACACCGCGCCTGCCTTCCCCTGCCCCGCACCCCGAGCCATGGTGAACCTGCGGGTGTGCGCGCTGGAGTGCGAGGCGCTGCGGGCGCTGCTGCTGCAGGAGCGCGGCGCGCAGTGCCTCGTCCTCGACTGCCGCTCCTTCTTTTCCTTCAACGCCGCGCACATCCGCGGCTCCTGCAACGTCCGCCTCAGCACCATCGTCCGCCGCCGCGCCAAGGGCGCGCTGGCCCTGGAGCACGTCGTGCCCAACGAGGAGCTCCGCGCCCGGCTGCGCCAGGGGCTGTTCCACACCGTGGTCCTGCTGGACGAGCGCAGCGCCGACCTGGACGCGCCCAAGCGCGATAGCACCATGCTGCTGGCGCTCGGCACCCTCTGCAGGGAGGCCCGCGGCGCCCGCATCTGCTTCCTCAAGGGTGAGTGGCTTCGCGGCCCCTGGAGGGGACGGGGGGGCTGGCTCGGGGAGCCCCGCTCGCCGCCCGGCCCCGCGGCGCTCACCCCGCGCCCCTCTCCCCGCTCTGCCCCCGCAGGAGGTTACGAAGCCTTCTCGTCCGCCTGCTCCGAGCTCTGCACCAAGCCAGCCGCCCCTGCCGGGCTCAGCCTGCCCCTCAGCGCCAGCCCCGCGCCCGGCAGCGCCGACTCGGGATGCAGCTCCTGCGGGACTCCGCTGTACGACCAGGTGAGCGGGGACCGGGTCCGGCACGGCGAGGGAGCGGGGGATGCCGCGGCACACCGGGCGGGGGGTAACCGGTGCTCTGTCCTCTCTGTTCCAGGGCGGGCCAGTGGAAATCCTGCCGTTCCTGTACTTGGGCAGCGCGTACCACGCCTCCCGAAAAGACATGCTGGACGCTTTGGGGATCACGGCGTTAATCAATGTCTCGGCCAACTGCCCCAACCACTTCGAAGGTCACTACCAGTATAAAAGTATCCCCGTGGAGGACAACCACAAGGCGGATATCAGCTCCTGGTTTAACGAGGCGATTGATTTCATAGGTAAATGAGCTCTCCTCACAGTCTGTTCTTTTTGGGGGGTTAATATATGGGAAGTGATTTTTGGGCATTGTTTTCCCCCAGTAAAACCTGTATTTGAGATTGGGGAATTTCTTCCCATTGGAAAGATATACTCTGGGAAGGTTTCCCTTAATTTTATTTTACTCAGGGGCATAATCGTAGCTTCATAAAGCTTTCTGAAACCTTCAATCAAGAGGCACTAGTCTTGCAGAAAAGAGTTAATGAATTTAAACGGATCAGTATTAAAGTAATCTTGCAAGACTGCTAAAGTGACCTGGAGGAGCTATTAGTGTAATTGGAATTAGAGCCCAGAATGAAAATAGCTGTTTTCCTCAGGACAAAGACTCCCTTTGTCTACAAAGCTCCGGGTGCACCTATTAGGAAGGGATGGATTAAAGAAATGTAAAACAGCAGCCTGTGCTTTTCCCACCTCTGGAAGCAGTGGGACTTGTTTGTTAACTGTGAGCTTTAATTCTTTCAGACTCTGTTAAAAACGACGGAGGAAGGGTATTTGTGCACTGCCAGGCTGGCATCTCCCGGTCGGCAACCATCTGCCTTGCTTATCTCATGAGGACCAACAGAGTCAAACTGGATGAAGCCTTTGAGTTTGTGAAGCAGAGGAGAAGCATCATCTCCCCAAACTTCAGCTTCATGGGGCAGCTGCTTCAGTTTGAGTCGCAGGTCCTTGCCCCCAACTGCTCAGCAGAGGCCGGGAGCCCCGCTATGGCAGTATTGGACAGAGGAGCATCCACCACCACAGTCTTTAACTTCCCGGTCTCCATCCCTGTTCACACCCCGTCCAGTGCTTTAAGCTACCTTCAGAGCCCCATCACTACTTCCCCAAGCTGCTGAAAAGCAGCTGAAAATGTGGTCAGAACTCAGACTTGCTGTCTCAGAAGTGCAATAACTACAGGGACAGTGTCACCAGTCACTTGTGTTTTGTGGGGAGTCATTCCTGCATCCCAGAACAGTGTCGTAAATGGAGAGGAGCTCACCCAGTGCCAGAGAACCAGGTGTTTCTGACTTCTCAAGCAAATATCTGGATTTCTACAGAGATCAAAGGACAATGGCTCTTTGTGTGCTCTTTCTCCTTGTCTACTGTCTGTCCTAGGCCTGCTCCATGTATAGTAGCATGCTCACCAGTATTCCCATTCCTGGACACTTTGAGCAACACTGATGTTGTCCCCTTTTATATGACAGTCCTATTTATTTATTTTTACATTAGTGCATTGTTGTTTGCTGGTTTGTTTGGGGTTTTTTTGCCTTCATAAACCTAAAGTTTCATTTCTAGAGAAACCAAATACCTCAATATTTTTTGGTACTATAATCCTGTGTGTGTATATCTGTCAGCTCTTCTTGTTTCCCAAGCACTGACGTGAAAGCACCAGGCGAGTGCTTTTTTGAGTTGCCAAGGGTCGTATGTTTGCTGATTTATTTATGATGTGAAATAATATATTTCTTCTTATGAAGACATAGTTTTGTTACATGATTATAACTTTTTTTTATACAAACGGAATAAATTATGATATTTCTATTGATCTGTATTATATGTTCTTTAAAGTACTGCAGTTTACAGTCCCAAAACTCCCGTTGAAGCTCCCCGGTGAAGAGCTGTAAGAAATCTGAATCTTCAACTCTGCTGGCCTCAGGGCTTGACTTACAGAAAAATAGGTTTAAAGAGCATAATTGACTAGAAACTACTGCAGCTTCTTAACCTGAGCTTTTCTTTGTCCCCATATAATTATGTGCAGTGGCAGTGAGCCAAGGCTGGTTTCTCAGCAGTGAGGTGGATTTGGTTGTAGTGATGGCCATAGAGCTGTAACAGTTTGAACCAGCTGAGACTTGGGCACTGGGCTACAGTGAATTTAAGTAGTCCTTCTTCTAAAAAGGAGCAAGAGTCTTTATTCCTTGTTTGCTTTTAATGCTTCAAAGGTTAAGTCTAAAAATTAACCTGTTAGCAACAGATCTCTAAGGTTTGGCACAAGTTCACAAAGTGTTTTCTTTTTCTGTCCCACCTTCTTAGTTCCTTTTTGCAACTCAAAATGCCTCTGGTGTCTGGAGTGAGATATTTGGCTTGCTGGGCCATCTCTGTAAACAAATCAGGGCATGACAAGAGATCAGGTAACCAACAAGTCACGGATTCTCTTATCCAGACGCAAATTCTTTCCTCCAGGAGATTATCACTAGAGTGACTTGTATCTAGTGTTGCAGCTGAGGCATTGAAGAGTTTATGTAGCACAGCAAAAGCCAGACAGGAGCTGGAATAGCAGCACCATGGGCAGGAGCTGCAGGGTGAGAGTGACAGGCAGCAAAGGGAGCGGGGTTAGCCAGAACTGCACCTCTCTGTGAGCTGTGGGGGGCAGGGCAGCAGCACTGCTGTGACATCCCCATGCCCCTGGAAGCTGAGGGGGATGAGATGCAGCTGAAAACTTGATTTGCTAGGCAGAGTAGTAATGCTAGTAAAAGGGAGATGGATGCTGAGGAAGCAGTAGGACATTGTGTTTCCATTTGCTCCAGAAGGAGGCCAGTAGTCCCTGTATATATAATATTCAAGGAGTCAGATACTACTTTTGCCCTGTCAAAAATGTCCTTGCTTGGGCAGACAGCAGGTTGTGACTCGGTAAAATCAAGTCATTTGATCCTAATCAAGGCATTGTGATCCTGAGTTTATAGATGAAGATTTCTGTGAGCATAAAGCAGTAGTGCTCTTGTCACGGATCTGGAGACAAGTGAAGCACCACAAACTCCCACTGAAAATCCTGAAAGTTACTTGGAGAATTAATGGTGCTAAAATTCAGGACTCTTCTCCTGGGAAAAGGTGCCCTTGAAGGATGGGATGATGCACTGCTGCCTCTGAAGTTCTTCCACGTGACCTGCCCCTTGGATGCAGCTCTATCGTCAGCACTTGGCGTCAGCCGTCACCAAGTTTCAACCTGACACCAAGGGATAAAAAAAAAATGGAGCAACTAAAAGGAGGAGAGATCCCTGGGCACTGAGAATGAAGTTAGAAACCCTTATTTTCCTAAAGTGTACCTGAACCTCAAAGTGAATATCTTCCCCAAAGCCTGTCCCATGCTGCAAATCCTGCAAACCCCCTTCATCCGTGGAAAGTCCCTTGGCACATTGCACCTACCACTGCTCCCCTGGTTAAATATGCAAGACTGAGCCTTTTTACACCTGCAGTAAAGGGTGGAACAAACTTTCACCTTCAAAGCAAAGCAGAGCTTGTTCAGTGGAAAAATACAACCTTGGCAGCCCTGGCCATGCAACTGATAAAAAAAATCCTGCCTGTTAATCGCAATTCAAACAGAAATCCGCTCCCCGTCAGCCGCGGGAGCTTGTTTATGTGTTTCTTGGAACAATAAAAGTCATTACCTGGCAGCCGATCAGCTTTTATAACCTAAGCAGGCACCTGACAGAGGGGAGCAAAAGAGAGCTGCTTCAGCACAAAGCCCTCTGGGGATCAGCCAGCCAGGGCAGCAGGGCTGCAGTCCCAGCAAGGCACCGATGTGCACTTCCAGCTCTGTGCACATCCAGTGTCCACTTCCAAGGCTTTATTGTGATCCTTCTGCCGTTCTGCATAATCAGAGTCTCACAGTGCCCAGTCTCAGACTCCTGCAAACTCTGTGATTGCACCCGG
Source organism: Empidonax traillii (assembly GCF_003031625.1). Lineage (NCBI taxonomy): Eukaryota > Metazoa > Chordata > Aves > Passeriformes > Tyrannidae > Empidonax > Empidonax traillii. The sequence goes on from NW_020955215.1 coordinate 1,183,090, forward strand.
ATCCCAAATTGCTCCCTGTGCAGACAAGGGGAGGATAAGGGGGGATGAGATATCAGAGTGACAATACCAAATGTCATCTTAGGGTGACAGTTTTGGGGAAAGCGAATGGGCTCAGCTGGGGGTTGCTGGGAGTGGGAGGGAAGGAGTGGGATGGGATGGCAGGCTAGGTATGGGCAGAGGAGGAGGCATGAACTGGGCAACGAGGCATGAGGGGTTGAGATGGGCAGTGGCAAAGCTGGAAGATGCCTTGATGGCACAGCTGGGCTGAACTTTGCCCACTATGGATGTGTTAGGGAGGCATTTTTCCTTCTTTCCCCTTATTTATTCTCCTAGCTTTGCTGCTTTGCTGTTTGGAATATCAAGGCACGCAGTTCACCCTGGTTTAGGGCTTTGAACTCCCATTTGCCTGGCTCCAGTGTGAGCTGGCTGTCCCACTGTGCTAGCAGGACTCAGCTGAGACCCATCCACTGGTATCCAACCCATAGAATCCTGGCACACAGCGGGTGAGCATGGGGCTTTCAGTTTATATAAACTTGCAGCTCTACAGTTGCATACATCCCCATGGAAACCACGAGGAGTTTCCCCTTGGTGAGAACGCAGTAACATCACTTCCTGCTGCTGACAAACCAATTTGTCATGAAGTGATAAAAAGGCATGTTTTGTGTTTTCAGGAACTGGCTCCGGGCTTTGTTCCTCCCAAGCCAGAGGCTGCTCACCCGCCCCGAAGGCAAACAATGGCCATTGTGTGCTGTGCAGAGCAGGGATGGGGACACACAGACAAGCCCTTCGGGCCCCCAAAATGCCAGAGTGTGGGCACTGACACCCCAAAGGTTTTAAAGAGAACATCTGGCAGTACTTATCCCTACACATGGGCCTCCATCCAGCACCCACAGACGAGTCCACACAGCCAAAGGGTGTCCATGGCCAACCCACACAGGGACACAGCATATGAAACACATGTAATATTCCCAGCAAGATGCAATGCTCAGGGGTTACAGTATATACCCAGTTATCACATGACAAACAGACTCAAAGCTCCAGATTAGACTCGGGTAATCCCCTTGTCTCAAAGCTTTTGCCTTTATTTTGTAATCAACACTTGGAGAGGTGCTGGGTGTACTCAGGCTTAGGGACTATCCTGTATTAGTCACCCCCAGGATCAGACTAGCAGGGCCACAAGGATATGTGATGCCATTACGTGGAAAAAAGAACATTACATCCAGTTCACACACAGGCAAATCTTGTTTGCCTGGTTACCACCTGGGTTTTTAGCTCTGCCTGGCTCCAGAGTAGCAGAAAGGGCACTGAGAGTCATTTGGAAGTGGTGTTTAAGTGCAGCTCTGTAGATCCCACTCCCCAGCTCTGCAGATGAGTCGCAGTGCAATAGGGAAGGAGAGAAGCTTGTGGTGTGTGACTGTCTAGTGTGGTGAGAAATCACTACACCTCAAACCCCATCTAAACCTGTTTCTGATCTGTTTGCTTGTCCAGCAGCAATGTTTGTGACAGACAGACACCTACTCCCAGTGCAGCCAACGAGACTCCACCCAGGGCCTTTGCCTCCCCAAATCTACTCCCATCCAAGGCTGTAGGGAGGTTGGGAAAACAGCTTAAACACAGCCTCAAATACACTCCTGCTGAAAGAATAAATTAGCTCTGAGGTTTGTGCTGCGTGTGGTTCCCACTACACTCTGTTTCCGACAGTGCAGAGCAAGAGGCCACAGCTGATGGGGAGCTGGCAACCCAGCTGGGAGGCATGGACGAGGTGGACCCCATTAGCACCTCTCAAGGGCATAAATTTTAAGTGGGACCAAGGTATTAAAGGAGTGAAAGCAGCCCTGATGTGAGAAATCTGAGAGTTTGGGGGAGAAGCAGAGTCTTCTGATGTTTTGCTGATTTAATTGGCGTTGCTGTGGGGACTTCAGCTTGGCCCTGCTGGGGACCTGGCTCAGGCTGTGGCTGTGTGACTCTGATCACAACCTCCAAGAAATGAACCTGAGGGGAAGCAGCTGCTGCTGGAGTGGTTAATGGATTCCTGGTTTTCAGAGCTAGTTCCCATTTTGGAAGGGCAGTTGTACAAACCTGTGCCTGTCTGGAAAGCAGTGCCAAGGTCCTACCTGGAGCACGTTGGCTCTGTTATTGTAAGATTCATGGCCAAAACCAGGGGAAAAAGAGGTTTTGTTCTTTGTCCTTACATGGTGTGGGCAGCCTGTTCTCCAGGTGCGGGTTTGGGGTTTTTTTCCTCTCTGTGGGAGTTTTCATGTCCAGGGTTTTCCCGCTGCTGCGTGGCTGTTCATCTCTCCTGCGGTGCCAGGCTGTGTGTGCTGAGCCTGGCCAGCACCAGGGCACAGCTGAGGGGGCTGAGGGCTGGCTGAGGGCCCCGGGAGGCTGATGGGACGGGGGTTTCCTGAGCGGGGTTCTCAAGCTCGTGCATTTGCATGTGTTTCCTGCTAGACACGGAGATGACTCGGTCTGGGCTTCCCCTCGGAGCTGCTGGCACGCTGGGGAGTGGGCGAGATGAGACACCCGTGGGCAGCTTCCAGCTCACCTTAACCCCCAGGGGCCTGGCAGTGGGTGGGGGTGTTCTCCAGGTGGGCGCTCAGCGGTGACGGTTTGGAGTCTGGAGGTCTGAAATGTGTTTCAAGAGCCAAAAGGGAAGATGCTCGTGGAGGTACCGGGCCTGTAGGAATGGAGATGAAGCACAGTTAATAACAGTGGACATTTGTAACCCCGTTACATCTCACCTAGGACTTGTTTGGTGCTCAGGCTGGGTGAGTCAGGCCTGTGGGAACAGTAATCAGCCAGTTCATTCCAGTATCCACATCGTATAGACCATGTTGGGGCTATCACGAGTGCCACAGAAAATGCTTCATTTCTCATAAAAAGGTTATGTATGACACCAGTCCCTCTCATTTCAATACCTTTTCGTTCCCAAACTATAGGCCATGTTTAAAAATAAACTCCCAGAGGACTCTAATATGACGTAGTTACCTTCTAACTCAGTAACCAGTTGGCTACAAATTAACAGGTTCTCACTACACAATTTATTTTTTGAATTGTAGTCTATCTCGGAGCCCAATGTAGCTCCCACCTGTACTAAAACATTAAACTACAGTGTTAATTTTTAGACTTCTAATTTCTGATGCAATTTAATTTAATTTCAAAGGAGGTTTTTTTTGTTCCCCAGCAATTGTGGTAATATCTAATGATGGCTTTTTCATGTCTTTTACACACTGAAAAGAGGTGGTTTATTTTCAGTATATTCTCTAAATTCCTGTCAAAATATCATCTGTGGTAAAATTGTTTCACACACCAGTATCGTGTTCTTTCAGATCTTGTTAAGGCTCTTATTAAGGCAGCTGGGTCATAGCACCGTGTGGCTTTGATGGCACGTTTTTCTAATATAGGGAGAATATAAACTGCAGATGTTCATTATCTCTAATAGTTTTTCCTGAGACTCTGTGATACTTGCAAACTTGCAAGTCTGCAAATACTGGCAACTAGTAACATCTTTCCTTTCTTGTCTTCTGCAATGAGATCATGGTGATTGCAGATATATATATTTCAGGGGGTTTTGGATGATAGGTATCTTCAAAATTGGAACTATTGTTTGCAGTCCCAAATGCTGCACGTACAATCTTTTATCCAGTGACAGGACCTGAGGGAACAGCTGTGTCAGAGGAGGGTCAAGTTGGATACTGGGAAAAGGTTCTTCCCCCAGAGAGTGGCTGGGCACTGAACAGGCTCCCCAGGGCAGTGGTCACGGCCCCAAGGCTGACAGAGCTCAAGGAGTTGTTGGACATCACCCTCAAGGACATGGTGGGATTGTTGGGGTGTCCTGTGCAGGGCAAGGAGTTGGACTGAATGATTCCTGTGGGTCCTTTCCAACTCAGGATATTGTATGACTCCATCTTACATATAAAATATATGACAAAAAGATGTGAACTTTGCTGCTTTTCAGTGATTTAAAGCACCCAGCACTTACTGCCATTAGCCAGGCAATGGGAACACTGTCGATATAAACAAGTGGCCTAAACTATGTAACCATGGCTGGTGGGTCTTTCTTTTTCAATCACGTAAGCGCTGGTTTAAATGTTACATTACAGGATGTTTTCTTGGTCTTTGTTGTTAAAACAAAGACATGAGTCCTACACGCGTAGTCTGTGATAGGATCAGTTGTGAACTCCCTCTGTGTCAGGGCACATGTGGCATTTCCCCTGCGTCCCTTGGGCTTTGCTGGGAAATCAAAGCTCCCAGATGATGGTCTGGGTGCCAGCCTGGCTCTTCTGCAGCCTGGCAGGATCCTGGAGGGGAATTTTAACTCTGCTGTATGGAAGAAATTCTTCCCTGTGAGGGTGGTGAGACCTTGGCACAGATTGCACAGAGAAGCCATGGCTGCCCCATCCCTGGAAATGTTCAAGGAGATGACATCTGGAAACACCTGTAGGTGTCATTGGTGGCTGAATATGAGGAATCCAATTGCTCAGGGCTTTCCAAAGTGCACTAATGCAAAATGCAGCATCTGCTGAGTTTAGTGCAGGGTGAGAGGGACAGTCGAAGCTGGTCAAATGTTGAAACCCAGTCGGCTGCTGTAGCTTGGCTGGAACGTCTGTTGCATCACCGGGATGCTTTAACCCAAATGATTTCTGACTGCCCTGGGAGCTGTGTGAGGAGCCAGCTGCACAGCAGGATCGAACAATAGTCCCCACCCTTTCCTACTGACTGGGAGGAACAGAAGGGAACAAAGCTATTTGCAAGGAGAGAAAAAAAAATCCTTTCGATCTTTGTCTTTCACTCTTCCCACTCCATTAGAAGATTTTCCTCCCTCGCGGAGCCAGCAAACGTCTCAGCGCTGAGCAGCCCCCAAATTTCAGCACCTTCCCTTGTTTCTCTTTATCCTTTAAATGCCGGTCCGCAGGCGCCAATGAAGATGGTTGTTTATAACTGCCTTTTGTTCCTCTGTTTACAGCTTCCCTTCCAGGCTCCAGGGATGGCTGACGTCAGGGTGCTCCATTTGGGCTCCTCATACTTTTATCTGGTGTTAATGCCTTCCATGAGCGGCAGGAATGTGGAGTGCACGGGGAGAGGGGGCCCGAGGAGGGCAGGAGGGAGGCAGGCAGGCAACGCTCAGTCGGGCACAGCGGGTTGCTGCCCACCCTGCCCTCCCTGCCAGGCACCAATTGGTTTGCTGGGGAGCACCATGGTCATTTATGGCCTTGCGAGGGGAGGGCCTGCCCACTGGCACCCCATCCATCCGTCTGTCCGGGCAGCTGGCACAGCCGTACGTGGCACCACGAGCTACGCGCTGGGCTATTTTTGAGATGCCTGGGCTGCATCCCAAGTATAGCGTGCTCTATTTCTGGTGCAAAACGATCTTCCTGGGTGGAGGGCGCGGAGATTTTTTTCGTGTGAAACACATGGGTTTGGAGGCGGGGAGAGAAAGAAACAGCTGGGTACAACTGGAAGGGAGGCACAAGAAAAAGCAGGGAGAGGTGGTGGCCATGAAGGTCTCGCCCAGAGGGAAAGATCTGTGCTTGCTGCTGCTCTAGAGTGCTTGATGCCAATGGTTTGCTCATGGATCAGGAATCAAAAAGGCCTGGGTTTGGTTTACAGCTGGGGTTTGTTGAGGACACTGGAGGGCTTTGCATTTGTTTGAAATAGGCTGCTGGGGAAGTTTGAGATTCCAAAACATTTAATGAGGCTGAAAGGGATGAACAGGGATGCTAAATGCAGAGCTGTAAACTTGCTGGTTGCTTTCACCAATTTTGGACCCGTTTCTAAATCCAGGTCAACTGGATCTCAGGAGCAGGAGAACACCATTTGTTCACTGGGGCTTAAAGAAGCTCCTAAAAAGAATTTACCAAAAGGAGTTGTTTGTTTACCACATGCCTTGCAGTGACCAAGAGGCCTAGAATAGTGCTGGAGGCTCCATTATAGTGGGGATGTCACATTCCTGGGGTAGAAAAAGGAAAGCTCTGCTCCTGCCTCCAGGTGCTGAAGCAGATGGACTATGGTCTGCCAGGATGTTCACTGCAGGAACCAATTTTTACAAGCAGAAACTGATGTACAAGGCCATGGATTGACTCCTCATGGCTGTGGGTTTTGCCAGTGCAACATCTGAAACTGGAGGTCTGAAGTGTTTCCTTCTTCCTGGGCTAGTGATGACACAAAGGGTTCTGAGAAGACAGAAAAGGATGTAAAAGAGTTTTCTTTGAAGTTTAAGAAGAATTTGCCATTTTTAATTTTTCAGCTGCCTTATAAGGACCCTCTCTGCAATGGCAATTGGCATAAAAAGTGCCACGATGTGACACTAATCATGGTGTTAATTCAAGTCCTGTTCTCTGAAACCTGCTGTTCTTTCCCCTCCTCTCACTTGAGCACCAGCGAGAGCTTTTCCTCAATCATAAATTCGAAGTGGAAATATTTGGCATTTCCAAAGTCCATCACGAGACTGACAGCTTTTTCTTTGTGATGTTCTTTTGGAGGAATATTTAGGTTTTTTGAGACTGGATGAAATGTTTCTGACCTATGTTCGCACCCAGAGCTAGGCACTCGTGTCCAGATGGGGTCCCTCAGGGGGAGAACTGTCTAAGGACTGTTTCTCAGGGAGGTCTCCATTCCCAGCAAACTGGTCTGTGCTGGTCTGTGCAGTGCTGCAGCTGGATTTCTCTTGCAACCAGCTGGGGCACTTCACTTCCATGGGCAGGTTCTGCACATGGTGCCACAGCATTTTCAGCCTTTGAGACCTTATTTGTTGCTTATGCAACTGTGAGAAAACAGAGGGAAGGAGGAGCTGAGGGAGGTAAAGCTGCATAGCTCCGTGCTTTATTTGGGTGAATATTGACTGCAGTGGAGAGCCTGAAATCTGTCACAGTGCTTGCTCAGGCTGCTCACCCAGTGTTGCAGCTTCGGCTGGTTTGTTGCTCCATTTCCCCCTTCCCTTGCAAGAGCCAGTTTCCATTCAGTTTAACCCTTGGAGAAGAGGTGCTGATTCTCCCTTCTGTTGCCCTTCCCAGAATGACATAAGTGGATATAAGATATCACCCCGTCAGAAGTGAGACCAGTTGCTGCAGGCTGTTCCCCTTTCAACCTGGCTTTGTACCAAATTACCAATCCTAGATCTGGCCAGAGATCTCAGTTTTCCTCCCCTCCTCCTTCTCCTCCCCTCCAAGCCAGTAATGGGTCTCTGAAAGGTACCTAAAGGGATGAGAAGTGGCTTTGCAAGGAGTGTGGTGTCCAACTGAGCCCCTGCTTGTCAAAGCCAAAGGCTCAGGGCCGTGTTTGCGGATGCACCGCGCTGTTTGTCCTGTTGCCTGGAGGCTGCTGTGATATGTTTATCCTCTTCCTGAGCTGTAGGAACTGCTGTTCCCTCATACTGCAAAGTTCAGGTGAGGTGCTGGAGCTCAGTGGCTATAAAAAGTGATGGCCCAGCTGCTGTGCTGACCACTCTGCAGGAGCGGCTTTGCAGGTGGGGGTGCAGAGCCTGCACAGGGAGTGAGGGTAGTGTGGGTGTCACAGGGTCAGCTCTCCAGACAAGCAGCAAGATGTTCCTGGGCAGTGTCCATGCCAGAATCGTTTAGCCTGGAGAAGAGGAGGCTTAGGGGGGACCTTCTCACTCTCTCCAACTCCCTGATAGGAGAGTGGAGCCAGGTGGGGGTCAGGCTCTGCTTCCAGCAAAAAAGGGACAGGACAAGAGGAAACGGCCTCAAGCTGCAGCAGGTGAGGTTCAAGCTGGACACCAGGAAGAATGATGATGGGCACATCACTGAAACGATTGTTAAGCAGTAGAAGGGGCTTCCCAAGGGAGGTACTGGATTCACCATCCTTGGAGGTGTTCGAGGAATGACTGGATGTAGCCCTCAGAGCTCTGGACCAAGGTGGTGATTGGTCAAAGGTTGGACTCAATGGGCTTTGGAGGTCTTTTCCAGTCTAAATGATTCTGTGGTCACTGCTGGCACAGGAGCTTGGTGCTGGCATGCTCCTTGCTGAATTATCCCTGCACGTGAGAGGGCACCTCTCAAAGTCTCTGCACATGGGCAGGGAACAGCCTCCTCCTGCTGAACACACAAATGAAATGGACATGTGGGACCAGTGGCCACCCAGCCCCTCTCCAAGGATGCAAGGAGTGGGAGAGGAACCAGCCAGCTGTGCTGGATTCCTCTTCTCACAGGAAGGTGGAGCAGATGCCTGCCAACAGCAGTGCCCACCCTTGGAGAGAGGGGTCTGCAAGACCACTGGCCTTCGCCCATGACACTGGAAGAAGTGTGTGTGCCCCTGGCCTCTCTTTAGCTCATCAGCAGCAATGGAAGCAGCTGCCTCTGTAGGTCCATGCATTTCCTTCTTCTCCCCTGCCTTCCCTTCCCCCTCCACCAAAGAGTGGGGCTGTTTGTGTGGGGCTGAGCACACAGGATCCATGCTGGAGGAGGAGGCTGGGAGCAGAGGGGCTGTGAGAGCCTTCCTGCCTGACTCCGGCACTGCCCGGTGACGTCGGTGCCGCAGGAAGGAACAGCGAGTTCCTGAGGGGACATTCCTCCCATAGCTGTGTGGGGCCCCCATACCCCCTCCCCGCTGCAGCCCCCCCGTTACACGAGCCTGTCTCCAGAGGCTGTTATTGAAAGCCATTTCCATGGCACCTTTCCAGAGCCGTATTCCTTTTCACACGCCAGGGTGGAAGCAAACCCCCCCTTCCCTGCCCCGGAGCCTTCATCCAGAGACTTCTCGCAGCCGCTGTACTTTTCCAGCATGTGCAGAGCACTGCTGTGTCTGCCAGGCAGGACAGAGCCCCACAGCTTCCTTGGGGACTCCTGGAAAGCAGGAGGGATGCACAGGCTGGTGCTTGAAAACGGGTTCCCCACAAGTAAAATCATCCGTGTCCTTGTGCCCTTCACCCCTCTTTCTGCTCCTCATTTGCTGATTAAGGTCTAACGAGTGTCCAGAGTTTGATTTTATAAAAGTTATTTAAAAGGTCTGTTGCTCGCTGTATTTTGCTCAGTGTTCTGCCTGAAAACATTCTCCTTTTTGCAGCGTTTCTTTCTTTTGCCTTACGAGAATGCAAATGATTTTTTTGGCCAGCAGTACTTCAGCAGCTGTAGGAAAGTTGGAGAGGGGACAGCGTGCTCATTCCTGCCCCATCTGCATTCTGGGGCCAGGCTTGGTTCTGCCAGCTCAGCGCAGCGCCAGGGTGATGAGCCTGATCTCTGGATCTGGGTATTTCTGCCCTAGATAGCCACAGCACTGAGCTGTCTCAGGGATTTTTACCCACACAACACACACCAGATCCCTCTGAAATGTAGTGCTTGGGGCTGAAACTGAAAGTTCGGAGAGAATTAGTCACTCCTGTACCCTAGTAACGTTGGCAAAAACCAGCCTCAAACACGGCACAGGCGAGTGTTTTGCAATCCCAGCAGCAGCCCTGCACTTCTCCTGACGCACAGGGAGCTGATGAGGGGAGCACCTCAGCCCCTTCCTCCTGCCCTGTGCACCCCACAATGGGTGGGAGTGGGGTAATGAGGTCTGGGGGCTCGTATTGTGTGTCTGCCTTGTGAAACAGCACCTGCAGCCCTGAAACTTTGGGTGTTGTCCCCTGCAGGGTGTCAGACCCACAGGCCCATGCTGGGAATGTTCTCCATGTGCAGTGTTGCCAGTGTCAGAGAATCACAGGATCATTTAGGCTGGAAAAGACCTTCAAGACTGAGTCCAACCTGTGACCCATCACCACCTTGTCAAGTAGACCAGAGCATTGAGTGCCATGTCCAGTTGTTTCTTGAACACCTTGAGGGAGGGTGACTCCACCATCTGCCTGGGCAGCCCATTACAAAGTTTAACAACCCTGTTCTGTGGAGAAATTCAATTCCTCCTGATGTCCAGTCTGAACCTCCCCTGGTACAGTTTGAAGCCATTTCCTATTGTCCTGTCGCTTGTTGCTCGGGAGAAGAGGCCGACCCACCCCTGGCTACAACCTTCTTATCCAAACCTCAGCTTGGAGGGCCCAAAAACTCACCATCATCAAGAAGGTTTTGAGCTAAGCTCCAGCTCTTTTGGGGCTGTTGTTGCGACAGCCTTCCCTGAGAAGTCTGAACCCCTTTGAGATGTGGAGCTACCGCTTTGCTTCTCCCCTCCCGGCCTCTCTGCAGGGTGTTGGGGGTGTGAGGAGGGGACTGTGGGGCAGGAGCAGCCCCACGCTCTCCCTGCAGTGCTGCAGGGCTGGTTTGACTTGTTCCAGATTCTCAGGGTTCGCGTCAGCGCTGGCAGTGAGAACTGTGCTGTGCTTAACCACCACAAAACATAGCAACAGCACAGCAGCGCTGGCACCCGTGCAAAGAGAAGAAAAAAAATAGAAAAAATCAACGTGAAACAAAACCAGACGGGTTCTTCAGGCTTGCCCAGGCTTCACAGCACAGAAAAAGGCAAAGCTTCCAGGAAATGGATGTGGGCCCATGAAGGGATTATTATGGATGCTCTGAAAACTTCCACCCCTTGCAACAGGGAGCGTTTCAGGCAGTGCTACTCTGGTCTGGGCAGTCAGGGAACCTCCCTGGCCCAGCTGTCCCCTGAAACTGGCTGTGCAGGCCAGGCAGGAGCCTCAGTGCTGCCTGTCCTGCTCTGCCTCCTGCACTGACAGCTCAGCAGTGACCTCCCATTCACTTCATTTGGGCACGGCTTGGAGCCTCTGGTCACAGATGTGCAAGTCATCTGCTGTCCCCCTCGAGCCTTTATAGGATCAAAGGGAGAAGTAAGGGGGTTAGCTACTGCCTCAGGAGAAGGTCACAGAATCATAGAATCCATCACAGAATCACAGAATGGCTTGGGTTAGAAGGGACCTTAAAGATCATCTAGTTCCAACCTCCTGCCATGGGCAGGACACCTCCCACTAGACTGGGTTGCTCAGAGCTCCATCCAACTTGGCCTTGAAGGCTTCCACTTGGACCTTAGATCCAGAGGGTTTCTGAGTCCAGAGATACACTTCAGAAGGGGAGCAAAGTTGCAGGGAACTCCAGGGAAATGTGAGCTCATACCTGTCACACCTGCTGCCTGTCTCCAGAGTGGGCTCAACTAACCTTCTGTGTTTGGCCATCCTGAACTGTGGGAGCTAAGGAGGGGATTCTGACCCACAAAAAGACAAGTCCTTGTGTGAGTAGGTACCACCCACCTAAACCCAACCCCACAGCCTTCCTGGACAGGACATTGCCATGCACCTCATGCCAGTCCCTGCTACCCCAGAGGTACCAGTGCTCCTTCCAGTGCATGGAAGCCAGGATCAGACGTGCAGCAGAGGTCCCAGGCTACCTGCAGACTTGGCACAGGGAAGCTGGTTATCCTCTGTACAACCTCCTTTTAGGATGAATCTGGAAACCATTTTATGTGGCAGAGAAAACTGGGAGGTGGGAGAGGGGGTGCAGATGGGCATGTCAGGAAAGGCAGCCCTCACACTGGATCGTATCCTCTGCCCTGATCAGTGTCCTGCCTCTGGTGTGGATGGAAACAACTTGGCCAACATGTCTAAGGAAGGGAGGCAGGGAGAGGCAGTCCTGCTGAGTCCATCTGACTGGTCCAAGACTGACCAGCTGATGCCATGCAGCAGGAGCTGAGGTCAATGCTATCCTAACTTCAAATGCCTGTAATAGAAAAAAACCCAGACAGTCCTTTAAAATCTGCTTGCACAATTGCGCTCTCTTGACCCTTCTGACCGTGCATTCTCAGGCTTGCTGAGTGCTGCAGACACAGCAAGTGCTTTCATCGCTCCTCAGTTGACCAGTCATTTATAGCCTCCCCCCCTCTGGCTGCTGGGTCTCCTATTTTGAAGCAGTACAAAGGAGTACAACAGATCAGCTTTCCTTCTCTGCCTCCTCCCACATACCTTGGTCATGCTACCTCCAGCACTTCCCCTTCCCACACTAAATAAGCTCCTGGCAGAGTAAGTGCTGCCCACAGTGCTAATTTTATTTGCTGCTTGATTTTTTTTCTGGGCTTTATTTTCTATATTTTGTTTACTGGGCAAAGCGAGGCCCTTCCTCGGCCCTGGGAGAGGTTTGTCCCAGCTGTGCTGTGTCTGTGTCATTTTTGTCACTGAAGGGCTCTTCTCTGTGTGGCCTTGAGCTGTGTGTTCCCAGGACAAAGTAAAATGTATGCTTAGATAACTCAAGGCTTTTGCAGTGAATGCAGTGGATGCAGTGGATGCAAATCCATACTGGAGAGAGAAATAGGGAGGAGAAAAGCAGGTTGTGGCTCGCTGACCTTCACCTCCCGAGCCATGATGGGGCATTAACAGCCTTTTGGAGCCTATTAAGGAAGAAAAATAAACCCAGGTGCCTCTTTTCAATCAAAATTCTGCCACTTGGGGAGAAAACCTCTGCTGTGTCCACATGAATGGCCTCTCTGGGAGGCCCAGCAGTGTCAGCCCAGAAAGGACCTGCTGAGTGACCAGTGGATGTGCCTGGTTTGTTAGTAAATAGGTTACCACTCCGTGAGACATTGCGTCAGCAGTGACCACCACGGAGGTATGACGGGTTTCAGTGATCTCAGGCTCTTATTCACTCAGGAGTCACATCTACTGCTGAACCTGCTGTGCTTTATCAAGGAGGTGAGTCTCCACCATCTTTGCACAAAAGAAAGAGGTGACTGAGTCATGACCTGTTAAAAATCATCCAGAAAGTCAATGAAGGAGAGAGAGAGGGATAGAGAGAAATGGTGCTCAGGTCCCTTAAGTGCCTCTGCCAGGTCCCAGGCACCAAATGCCAGTGCTTTTATCATCTTTCGACTCAATTTGAAATATCCCTTAGCACATTTTCCACCATTTCTTTCCATCTGAAATGAGAGTCCACTAAATCCTATGACTTATGGGAGTGATGGAGTGACTCATGCTAAGTCAAAGCAGAAGTTGCTCTCAGACACCTGACACATCTGGACTTCCAGCCCCACATCAAACTGTTGCTGACACTTGTCTGTGTTGCCCTGAAACCTGCAGCACTACCCCACTCTTACATGGCACTGAGAGGTGTATCAGCAGTAGGAAACAACACATATCTTCAAGGTGTGATGAGAAAATGTCATACCTGATATTCAGTCTGGTAGAAAGGTTGGTGAGGACCCCATTAAATATGATTTGACTTTTGGTTTATCATCTCCTGCCTTAGGCTGTTGTACGGTGCTGCTGTCACTGTCACACCACTGTTCATCCCAGAGAGCTGGGCTGAAGCCACCTAAGCCACCCACAGAGACACAAACCTACCTTCAGAGAGATTCATCTTGTCTGGTTTCACTGTCACATTAGCCAAAAGAGTTTTTTTTAGTTTGCTTCTCATATGACAACCTCTAAAATAGCTGTGGCAAAATGAGTAAATAAATAACTGCCAGGAGTTTAAATAAGGCTGCCTTGCTCACTGTGTTCTCTGGAAGGATCTTTTTTCCTACATAGAAATATTTTTCCAGGATGAGTTCAAGGAGCTGGGACACTCCTCTGTGATTCCTGGATATCGAGAGGCCAGAACAGTATTCACCTGAATGGGCTGTGGGCAGTGGGGAGCTGCCAAAGAGAGGTTTGCTGTGGATGAAGGAACAGGATGAATGGGTTAGAGGAGTATGTTTGAGTATGGACAGGCTGCAGAGAGTGCACACGAGTCCTCAGGGTAATGCATGTAGACTTGTCTGCATCCACTGAACATAAAAAGCATTTATTTCACAGGCCAGAAATGGGCATGTCCAGCCTTGAATGAGCTCGGGGGTGAAAAATGCCACAGAAACATCATCCTGTCATGCTCAGCGCAATAAAACTTGGCACTGTGGCTGGGAGGTGTCGGGTACCGCTCTATTAACCGTGTCTGTAATTCCGGCGTGTTCTGTGTGTCTGTGTGCCCTCTGCTGGGCTGGGCTATGAATCGGGATGGCTCCCTTCAGACTTTGGCTTGAGAAGTCTCTGGGGGACAAAGCCCTGGGACCAGGGTGGGGAACTGCCAGTGATGTCATTTCGTGTGGTCTTGAAGCCACGTGCTTTTTTTTTTTTTTTTTGATTTTGGGTTTCCATGCTTTTGTCAGATGACATTTAGGTCAATGCATGACCTGCCAGAGGTGTCTAAAAAGTCTGCTGTTGCCTCAGCAAAGACATCTGTGCCTTCCCTGCCCACTCGTGTCCTAGGGAAGATTGTTTGCAGGAGGCAGCAGTGGAAGGTGAAGGGATGTTTGCATGGTATTACCTCCCTTCCCTCCTCCTGCAGGGTCTGTGGTTACTCCAGAGAGCTTCCCCACGCTGAAATATTTCCGAGAGTTTTTGATATATTGCAAAACAGTGTAATGACATGGAAGTGTTCAGCTTTGTCTGGGGAGGACCCTGGACTAGCTCAATAGAAGAATGTCATCCTTCTTCGGCTGCTGCTGGCTGTCTTGACATCACTTTTGTACATCCTTGACATTGGTTTTGTACATCTGTGCAGCTGCAGTGACATTATCCACTTCCAGAGGTGAACAGTGAGGTACCAGCAGGGCTGTGGGTGTGCATGGAGCCATCAGCAGATGCCACAAGCCCCTTCCCACGAGCTAAGCTGAGACAGAAACTCCTTCACCCGACTTGATGGTGCTCGCCAGGACCGTTTTTTGTTGAAACCAACCCGCGCAAATCCCTCTCCCGGTTTAGCCTGAGACGTGCTCCTCCTGCCGCTGCAGGACGAGCGGTTTGTAGGGAGAAGCTCCCCTCTAGCGGGGGATCCCCGCAGCGCCGGCGGCCGGAGAGGGTTCCCTGCTCCCGGAGAGAGAGAGGAGTGACTGGAAAACCCGGCGGAAAAGGACCAGGGAGTGCCGGTTGACAGCGGCTGAACACGAGCCCAGGTGTGCCCAGGTGGTCACGAAGGTAAATGGCATCTTGGCGTGCATCAACAGTAGTGTGGCCAGCAGGAGCAGGGCAGGGATTGTCCCTCGGTGCTGGGCACTGGTGAAGCCACACCTTGAGTGTTTCGTCCAGTTCTGGGCCCTTCATGGCAATAAAAGGGGCTGGAGAATGCCCAGGGAAGGGCAACGGAGCTGGGGAAGGGTCTGGAGAGTCAGTCATGTGAGGAGCAGCTGAGGGAGCTGGGGGGCTCAGCCTGGAGAAAAGGAGCTCAAGGGGGACATGGACATTCTTGCTCTCCAAAAAGCCCTGACAGGAGGGAGAAGCCAGGTGGGGGTCAGGCTCTTCTCCCTGGGAAGAAGAGAGAGTACAAGAGGAAATGGCCTCAAGCTGTGCTAGGAGAGATTCAAGTTGGACATCAGGAGGAATTTCTTCAAAGAAATCATTGTCAAGCATTGGAAAGGGCTGCCCATGGAGGTGTGGAGTCCCCATCCTTGGAGGTGTTCAAGGAACAACTGGACATGGCACTCAGTGCTCTGGTCTGGTTGACAAGGTGGGGATGAGTCATAGGTTGAACTCGATGGTCTTGGAGGTTTTTTCCAACATAAATGATTCTGTGAAATTCAAAGCAGAAGCATTTACTGCATGTCTCTGCTGAACCAGCACGAGGGGTTCATAACTGATTAAATTGTCTGTAACAAGAACAAAGGTAATGACACAATTGAGGCATCCAGTCCTTATAACTGTGTTTTCAGAGCATTTTTAGTAATCCCTTAATTTTCTGAGCAATAAGTGTCTGTTTAATTGCCACAGCGTCCTGAGGGGAGAATTCAGTATTGTTGTTATCTGCTTTTTACAGAGAAAGAGAGTGCTGGAAAAGCAGAGGAAGGACCTGGCCTGCTGAAGACATCCAAGGTCAGGATTCAATTATGCTGGAGGGAACATTGCTTGAATCAACTGTGCTAATCTGTCACATCACTCAGATGTTCTTCCCAGAGAGAACCAAGTTTTGTCATTTTGCAAGTGGCCTTTATCTGAGTTGTGCACTGAAAAATGTGAAGTGACTAAAAGTAACTCTTTGATTCTCAACAGCAAGTTGTGGAGGGGGAGGCACCCAGAGCAACCAAGTTTTTGAGTAACCTCATAAAATCACAGAATGGTTTGGGTCAGAAGGGACCTTAAAGATCATCTTGTTCCAACCCCCTGCCGTGGGCAGGGATACCTGCCCTGACATTGTGGTGTATAAACCCAGTCTGAGCACTGGGAAATGTGGAGGTTATACCAGGACTGACTCTGAGTGGCCAGGATGGAAACATTATTTCTCCCCTTCCTTGGGGACTGGATTCTCTCCAATTTGGGGATCAAGGTTTGTTAAATGCTTTGAGATCTGATGAAATTGCTCCAAAACCAGCTAAACAGTATGGCTATTTACTGCATTTGTCAGAGTTTCAGAAAGGAAAATATGTGTTTTTGAGGATCACACTGACAGAACCAAATATATCACTGCATTAATGAGGGCCTGATTCTTACTACCAGACACTGCTCCATCCAGGGTGTCTTCTACACCCGTGTGTCTGCATCTTTTCCAAGCATCTCTCCAGCAATCCAAGGGGACAGGCAATCTCAAGGGCTTCTCCATAACCACCTGCCAGTGCACAGCCACCTGAGGACTGGCAACACAACTGCTCTGTGTGCTGGCAGGGGCTGGGCTGAGCCCAGATGTGCCCCTGGCAATCTCCCTAGTGCTCTGCCTGTGTAAGGGCTGCTCTCATTTCTTTGTGTTCTGTGTACTGAGTTATTCTTCCAGGGCTCTCAGAGCGAGGGCTTTTGGGGAGAGGAGAGGAATGCAAAGGGCATGTTTTCCTTCTCGCTGAAGTAATTCACTGCTTTGTTGTTGAGGGGATGTGGCCTCATGTAACCTCTCTCTGGTGTCTGTACCTGGAGCAGTGCTCAGCTTTGGAGTTCTGGCTGACATCCTCTTATTGCTTCTGCAGATGTGAGGCCAATCTGACCCAGAAGGTCCCTGACTGGACCTTCTACCTCTGCAGAAATGATCGGGGGTGTGTACATAGGGCTGGACTCCAAAGCAATGCGTTTCTCCTCATTTCTTGCTGGGAAAACTTCACCAGAGAGCTGTGAGGCCAGCTCATTGTGCAGATGCTGTGTCCCTAGAGCTGAGGTGTGGGAGTTTAAGGGAGGTAATGCTTTCTTTGCTGAAGTGGTTTGGTTCCAGGCCAATAACACATGCTAAGGGTTAGCCCTGCCTGACAGCTGCTTGGTGGTCTTGGCATGGAGTGAGTCGGTGAACCTCAGTTTGGTTCCCAGCAGAGACAGATGTTTGTGTTTTAAAAGAATCCTTACTATGGTCATTGCTAGCCAGACTGCATGGAAGAATAAAGAAGTCTTTCTTCAGGTTCAGGATCAATCCATTTTGGCTCCAAATCTCTTTGCGAAATCTGTGCTCTTTGTGATATTGCGACTGTGGAAAAAATCTTAAGAAAATTGAGCTCAGTCAGGACTTTATCCAGATCATGACACTGACACAGGAACAGTCCAGGATTGTGCAGGGGCTATTTTGGGCAATGTGATGCTCAATAGCCCTTTGCCTGCCCAAGACACTGTCAGACATTACAGGCCAGTTTAAAACACCAGCCATGCAGCCCTCCCCAAGCAGTGTTATCCTTCCTTCATGGGGGTAAGCAGCATGGGGGAATTAAAGTGATCAGACAGCAGCTGCCCATGAAAACAGACACTCTCTGTCAGAACATCATCTTCTGAACCTCTGTGCTGTGCCAGCAGCTGAGGCAATGCCTCCTGAGAGCCCTGTCCCAGAGCAGTGATCAGTGGGAGTGAAATGGGAAGGAGCCACACAACTCCCCTGCATCCCCCTCTCAGGGATTTTCTCTCTGCCCCTCAGAGCAGAGGTGTCAGCCTCCCTTTAGCCTCCTCAGAGTGCCATTGAGCGTCTGGCTGAGTGACACAATGTAACCTGCACAGCATTGTTCCTCCTCCCGGGGACAGCCCAGTGGCTCCTGGAGCAGTGATGGGAGAAGATGCAGATAAAAGGAGGCTGCTCTGATCAGCTGGGAAGTTCTTGCCAAGAGGACAAGGCCCAGGTGCAGAAAAAGGCAGGTTTTGTACAGCACCTGGCTCCAGGGCCCCTTGCCTGGCAGGAGGCAATTCTGCACGTGCTGCCTCTGCAGTCAGGTTCCCACTGCACCTGCTCAGGTGGAAGCGACTTCCCTGTTATTAGAGGGCTGGGAAAGCTGCTCTGTGTGCTACTCGCCCTTCTCAGGAATGTGAGTATGTCTAAGTATTTTCTGGGAACAAACAGAGCAAGGTGCCTCCTCCCTTTGGCTTTGAGAAAGTCTGAGAAATCAGTGCCTTTTTGTAGCACCAGCTGGTGTTCCAAGGGCTGAGCTCGCGTCCTGCCACCAGTCCTTGCTTGGCATCCACTGTGAACACTCAGGAGTTCTGCATTGTGCTGTTGTTGTTATTCATAGAATCACAGAATATCCTCAGTTGGAGGGGACCCACCAGGATCATTGAAGTCCTGCTAATGGCCTAGCACAGGACACCCTAGAAATCCCACCATGTGCCTGAGAGCATTGTTCAAATGCTCCTTGAGCTGTCAGCCTTGGGGCCGTGATCGCTGCCCTGGGGAGCCTGTTCAGTGTCTGACCACCCTCTGGGGGAAGAACCTTTTCCTAATATCCAACCTAAACTTCCCCTGACACAGCTCCAGCCGTTCTCTTAAGTCACAGAGAGCAGAGACCGGAGCTGCCCCTCCACTGCCCTTTGTGAGGAAGCTGCAGACCTCTATGAGGTCTCCCCTCCATTTCCTCCAGGCTGCACTGGATTGAGATGGTTGTTACAGGGTTTATTATTAGAAACCCAAGCCACACTAACGACTCCAAAGCTGGCAATGAGGCAACAATAAACTGCTGTGTGTGAGGGCAGCACTGACAGCTCAGGAGGCCGCTTTGAAGGTTGCTCAAGTACCGGAGAGGTTTTGCCACATTGGTCTCACCTAAGGGAGGAGATAAAAAGTGCATTAGCAGGCAGATAAGGAGTATCCACATGTCACTGTCACCCCCCCTCGCTGGTCTTGCTCACACTCAAGCAGTACATCCCTTCCTCAGCTGGGCTCCCAACCCATAACCCTGGTGTCTGATATGGACACTGGGAAGGCAGCAGTGCTCCTGCAAAAGCATCACTCTTGCTTTCCTCCTGGACTCAGCCCATTCCCAGGCTTGAAGCAGCAACACTCTTGTCTGCACATCATGTTTCCATTATTTTGTCCATGTTTTTCAGGGCAGGATGTGTCTTCATCTCTATTTAAGCAATTCAAAGCTGCTGGTACCCAGTAATGATGTTCTGGATGCAGCTGTGGAAGAGGAAATTGGCACTGGGACAAATGGTGGCCTCACCATTGTAATCATCTTTCTTTCTATTACTCCCAAGGGTGGCTGGGCTGCTGTGACAGTAGAAACACTCAGGAATTTCAACCCTTCTGTTTTGTTTTTTTACTTCCTCTGAAGTCCACATCAGTCCTGAGCAACTTGCCCTTGGTCTTTAACTCAACATGTCACGAGAGGTGACACTGTCCCTGGGGCTGGTGTGGGCACAGTGTGAGCACAGGGATGGGAAGGGGCACCTTTGGGATCGGCAGGGGCACGGCCACAGCCGAGGGCCGGGCTGGGGGGATCAGCCCGGGTGGGATGACACGGGGGCGAGCGCCTCGTTCTTCGGATGCCACGGGCGCGGAGATCGCCCTTTGCGGGATGGCACTGCTCCGATCAGCACTGACCCGACCCGGCACGGCTTGTGCCGGTCCGGATGGTTCCGTGGAGCCGCGCCGGACCCCGATCCTCGCCAAGCTGAGCCTGAACTGAACCCGAGCCGAGTCGCAGCTGGGTCGAGCCGAGCCGAGCCCCAGCCAAGCCCAGCCCAAGCCGAGGCGAGCCGTGCCGAGGGCAGCCTACCAGCGCCGTGCCGGGCTGGGCGCGCATCCCGCTCCGCCCGGTGTCCCGCCCGGTGTCCCGCCCGCGGCCGCGGTTGGCGGTGGCTGCGCGGGGCGGGGCGGGGCGGCAGCTTCGAATCGCGGCGGGATCGCGGAGCTGCCCGAGCGCGTCCCATCGCCCCGCACACACCCGACCCGACCCGACCCGCTCCGCTCCGTCAGGCCATGGGCAACGCCGAGTCCGTCCCGCGCGGCGCCGCCGGCACCGGTAAGTGCGTGTTCGTGCGGGGCTCCCTCAGCGCTGGAGCTACCGCATCGCTTGACACAAAACCCGGGGGGTCCCGGGTGCTCCTCGGGCTGGGAAGGATGTGGCAGGGGTGTCGGCGACACGGAGGGAGGTGGCAGGGATAATGTCAGTGTCTCCCAAGGTGAACGACGGCCGCGCTCAGGGCATGTCGCGCAGGGCTGAGCCCGCTGTTCACCCGTGCTGGTACCGACCCCCAGACAGCGCCGGGCTGGAAGAGGGGGACTGCGGGCTTTTCTTCCCCCCTCAAATCAGAACTGAGGCCACAAATGCACTTTCATCCCCTGCAGCTGCTGCCCGCGCAAAAGCCCTGCCAAATCCACCCGCCGTAATTCAAAGTCCTTCGCTCCAAAATCGCCTGCCAATCCCAGCTCCAGGGTTGGGAAAACAGACCTGGGAAAACAAACGGCTTGGCGCTGGCCGCGCAGCTGGGTGTCAGGTTCTTGTTGCCTTTTATGCGTCTTTTTTTTTTCATGTCCAAGAAGTTCAACAGCCGCCAGCCTGGTTGGCTGGATTTGAAGGGAGCTGATAACTGAGCTCAGCCAACCGGCACGAGGTGCCAGCGCTCTGGAATACAAATAATCCTGGGTGGGAATAAGAAAACTATTGAGCAATGTGCAAGTTAATGTGAAGCAGCATCATAGTTACTTGTATTACTGTATAGCAGTGAGTTTCAGCAAGCCTGAACTTGTTGCTTGTTAACCTCTCCTTGGCCTGGGGCCTTTGGGATCTGCATTTGAGATTTGCACAAACAGTTTTTTTTCAGATCTGTGTGACCTGCTAGAGTTTCAGTTTTAAATAAAACACTGTCGTTCTTCACACCCAATTCTTAACGCTGGTGTTAGAAATTTGATCAAATTTTTCAGGTATTTACAGCATGGTCTGACTTCGTGACTTCTTTCAAAAAGCTTTAAGTACTTAGTTTTGTTTTCTTTTCCTCTGGGGAAACCCAAAATATTTTGCTGCTGGCAGGATGAGGGTCTTGTCACTTACTTAATGTGTCAGTTCAGTACCGTGATGTGTAGCTGGGTGAGCCATGAAGCTGCACTGCTGGATGCTCTTGCCTGAGCCTCTGTGCAGGTGTGTGTGGTATGGAGGGGAGGGAAAGGTCCCTCTGGCTCTCTGCCAGGAATCTTTGGAGCATGAGCTTGCACTGCCCTGAATGGCGAGTGCATTGGCAGAAATCCAGAGCAGGTTCCCATCGATGCTGAGTACTACCTACAGCAGGAGAAAAAGGAATAGAGGGCAATGCAAAGGGAGACTTGGGTGTCTAAACCTGCAGTAAATACTTCTCCCTTCAGGAATTGGGTAATTGCAGGCAATGGACAGAAAAAAAACCCCAATAAACAAGACCAAAAGAACAAACAAACAAACAATACTCCTGAGCTTTGTTTCCTACAGGCAATTGCTCTCAGGTGTGTGGAGCAGCACTGAGTTCAGAGCTGTGTGTACCTTAAGGGAGGGTCTCTGCTATTCGTGGGGTGGTGTTAACCCCAGGGGATTAAGAGCTCACTGTTCCTAATGGGTGAGTGCTTCGGGTGCAGGTAAAGTTCTGCTGTAGCAGGTTCTCACGTTTCTTGCATTTCCTTCTCCTGGGAGCTACTTTGTGCTGTGTTTAGTTTCGGGGTGGTCAGCCGCCATCAGATTTACATGTTTGCTATGTAATGCAAGATTATTTCTAACTGATGAATAACTGTGCTCCCTAATGTTGGTTTTTGTTTTGAAATCCAAACATCAAGTCTTTGATTATAAAGCCAGTTCTGCAAAACAGAACTGGAGATAACATTTTGAAAGTTAATGAACTATGAAGTAAGTCAGACCTCAATAATACATTGTGTCAACAGCTACTGCTATTCCCGTTTGCTTAACAATGAGGGAAAATAAATGCAGCTGGTGATGCATCCAGTATTGGATACAAGAATTTGAACCAAGGTGGAAATAGTTGTCAAGGACTGAGAAAGATTCTATGCAGATCTCAATCTGCTCTAAATTGAAGAAATTTCTCCACTTGCACAGTATAGTTGTCAGAAATGAGAGAAATCCTTTTCCAAAACCAGTAGTCCTATCTGCATTCCAGTTAAAAGAACCCCTCCAGGTGATTTCCATAGCTCTCCTGTTTCTGAAGTTTCAGCTGTGCCCCTTTCCCATGCTCAAATCATTCAGCTTCCCCAGCACAGCTTCCATGGGGCTGCCATGTGGCAAACTCTGGAGCCTGATCCCTGTTCAGGATCAGGAAACTTCAGGGACTGCCAAATGTGAGCACCCCTTCTGCTGGAATCCTGGGCTGATGGTACCATTCTCAACCTATGATAAAGTTTGCTTTATCTGTTCTCCAACCTTCAGTTGGACTTGGAGTCTGGTACCTGATTTGCTCTGTTGATGTGCACAGTAAGCCTCACTGGAAGGTTAATCTCTCTCTTGAGTGTCCCTGGTGGTGCAGTGGCTAAACCGCAGCGTTGTCAACGCTGAGATCTGGGTTCGATTCCCGGTTAGGACACTCCCCGGGCAGATGGAGCTCGCTAGCCCTGTAAGGCAATCCATCTACGTCCTGAGAACCTCGCTGCCACCGTCCAAGCTCGCTTGGCCCCGGCAGATGAACCTCAGGATTAAAGGGTGGGCTCAGTTCCGCGCACACTGTGTCTCACCTAAAAAAAAAAATCCAATGCGCAGGCTGGAAGGTGGAAAAACCTTCCCCGGTTCTTCGTTCGCGAAGAGACTGGCCATTATTAATCTCTCTCTAGGATGAGAAAGGGAATAAATAATCTCTAATATCAAGTGTTTTGGCTAGGAACTCTGTTCCTCTGTGGCCTTCACAGTAAAATATTCTTGCTTCTGAGCTAAACCCCAGATCTGTCCTAGTTTATTTATAAAACACAAAAAATGTTGGGGAAATATTGAACTTCTTGACTTCCGCCCACTTCTGTGAATTTCTGATTTTGCTGGGGACTGAGCTTTTTTTTTGCCCTCTCTCTTACCTACATTTGAGGTATCACTGGGCAGAAAGCAGGAATATGGGATTATAAAATCAGTAAATCCTTGAAAGCTGGAGTTGTCACTGGGGCACAAGGGTTTTCAATTTAGAAATATTGCTTTCTATGTCTTTTATATGGAGCGGCAGAGCTGGAGCTAGGGCTGAGGATGTGCTGTCAGGTGAGCTGTGAAGGGTGCAGGTCCCCTGGTCCTGGACAGGAGAGCCCAGGTGGGCAGTGAGGCCCTGGGGGTGGGCACCGTCACTGTAGGGCAGCCATGGATAAAAAGTCAGCGCTGCTACTCCATAACTCACCATGAAAGAAAAAAAGAAAGGCTGAATAAATACCAGGAAAAGGACACATTGGAGGAGGTTGCTTAAGGGATTGAGCCTGATCAAAAGAAAAGCAAATAACCATGTAGAGAGCTGGTCCCAGGAGAGCAAATCTCTCAGAAGGACACAGCTGGGAGTGAGTTCTTACTCCTTGAATGTCCACGTGTGCACATGTCCTGCGGAAGATGGAAGGTGAGCCCCTTTCCCTGAGGGCTCTGGAACAAGTCACAGAGGCTTGGGGATGGTTCTGTGCAGGGCTAAGGGTTGGACTCAGTGATCCTTGTGGGTCCCTTCCAGCTCAGCATATTCTGTGAGGCTTGGGACAGTTTCGCTGTGCTCATCTGGACAGATATTTAATTATTCTGCTCAGAGTGTGGGTGCCTTTCGTGGCATCGCAATGGGCTGCATTTGCCAGGGACTGTTTCAGCGGGCAGCTGATGCCTGAATGAGATGCTTTAGCTGAGAATTTGCCTGAGATATGAACAGGATGGCTGGAAGTCTCAGGGTTTGTTTCAGCTTCTGGAAAAGTTTGCAATGGACAGGGAAGTCTTTAAGATATGATTATCTCTTGATCCAAAGAAGTGCTCCTTTCAGTGAGAGAGTCCAAGGAGAGCTTCTGGCTCTATGTCACCTTTCTTTTCTGTATTCCTTTTTTTTTTCCCGCTAAATCTTCTATCAGATCAGCTGACCAAATGTAGTACCCTCCAGGAGCAATGGGCATCCCTCTGGACAGCAGGAAGTTTCTGTGTGGGAGAAGCTTTGAATTATTTGCATCTTGTGCCGCTTAACAAGGTCAAAAGTCACTGAAAGTTTTCTTTGTGTAGTGCAAGTTGATGTATGCCTGTATTACACAATCATTCCCTGATTGAACTCTGTTAATGGTCTTTGAGAGTAAAACCAAATTGCAATGCTGGGGGAGTGTTACAGGTCAGCCCAGAGTACACAGACTTCTGTGCTGGGTTACTTTTTGACTGTTGGTCTGAAAACTCCTCTTAGGCATCAGTTGGGTTGGAGCACTGGACATCCTGCTTGTATTTATGGGTAAATGACAAAAACCATGACAAATGTTGGCAGGTGCGTCTCTCTTGTCGTGCTTAGTTTCTCCACTTGGTCAGCAGCTCTTTCCTCCGAGAATGCAGTTCTCCAGAAGGATTTTGTGCTGGAGAAGCAAAAGGAGTTTGTTACGGAAAGGTTTTGTTCTCCCTCTGCTCTGAAAGGCAGCGGGAAGGATGCAGGACCCCATCGTTGGGCTTAGGTGGCGCCAGAGCCTCAGGAAAGGACCTTCCTGGGCTCTGCCTGCCCTGTATTCCTGCTTCAGCACGGACTTGGGGCTTAGCACTGTCAGCTGCTCCCCTGTGGAGCAGGTCTGGGCTCAGCCCATCCCTTACCGATGAGCTGATGCCGAGCACATGCACGACTGGTTCTGCCTTGTGGATTTAAGTGAAAGGTTTGGTTGGTATCTCGTGATTCCCCCAGCTGGGAACTTACTCGACACGTGTTTTGTCCTTATTGCTGTGCTTCTTACTCCGAGTCACTGTAACCAGCTGCCAAAATATTCCATACCGCAGTAAATTCCAGCGTGGACTGTGCTTGCATTGCCTGTCACGCATGGATTCACAGCAGTTACATTTCTGAGTCAACCTGCACACATTTGGCTCTGGGCAGGCCGGGTTAGCTGTGGGGAAAATAGCACATTCCCTTCACGTTAAGCACGATTTGCTCAGAGACACTTCCATTTCACACCATGGAGTCTGTTTTCTCATTAACAAATTGCTTCTGCAGAGCTGCAGTTCAGCACTTCTCAAAGTGCTGTGGACTGTGCCAAGCTCAGCTCACCTCGTGCCCGGGAATTGAACTGTACTCCATAGCCTTAGGTGGGTTTTTTACTGATAAGTGAACAACATTTATGTGGATTTATCACAAAGGTGATGATAGAGTGTATGTGTTTCCTTTTCAGTACACAGTGCTGCTTCAGATCAGCCCAGATTCCCTGCAGCCCTGTCTCATAAAATCACAGAATGGTTTGGGTTGGAAGGGACCTTAAAGCTCATCTCCTTCCAACCCCCTGCCATGGGCAGGGACATCTTTTGCTAGATCAGATTACTCAGAGCTGAGACTCGAGAGAACTTGATGCTTACTAGTGATGTCTTTATTGCAGATCTGGATTCTTTGTGGTTTGCTGTGGTTTGCACTGCTCTGGGACAAATACAAAGTGCCCTGTGGGCTTTTTCACTCCGAAACAAACCTTCACAGGGCAGGGGACCACCCTGAGGAGTGGGGCACACAGTGAATACAGCCCTGAGGGGAGATGGGGAATGTCTTCATGGGTGTGTTACCATTAGGTCACCCCTAACACCCCTGTCTGGGGCTCTTCACTGGGGCCAAGCCCTTTATGTTCTCTGTGGCTGCTGCACGCACCTAAAAAGGAGCATCCACATACTCTGACTAGAAAGGACTCCAGTTTTCATGTTTGGCACTCAGATAACACAGTTATAAATGCCTGTGCCTGCCTTGAACTGGAACATAAATGTTTATAACTCCTGTTACTCTCTTGACAGTTTTCCCATTAATTTAGTGTTGAGACACCTTTTAATTTCTGACCTCATCTGGGTACCAGCCTGAAGTCTGCTGAAGTTGCAGACTTTTTCCCCATCAATGACAGAAGCTTTGGTTTTACAATCTTGCCCTCAGTTTGCAAAGGTGAGATTTCTCACACATGTCCCACCTTCTCTGTGCACCTCTCCCCTTCCTGGCTGAGATCATTCCTGTGGGTCTGAGAGCTCCTGAGGGAATGTGCAGTGCTGGTTCCTGGGATTCAGGCACAAATCCTGCAGTGGAGGGCGAGATGAGGTGAGGGTAGAAGGGAATGAGAACATTTACACCCTAAAATGATGCAAAAATTCACCCAGCCCTCTATTGTCTCTATTTCTGGGTCTCTGATAAAGTTAAAACTCAGTTCTAAATAATGTGCAGTATTTCAGCAAGGAAAAGCAAGACAAAGGGTCTATTTAAAGCTACCGTCTTTGCAGGGCTTGGCTCGCAGGCTCTGCCTCTTTTGTGTCATTGTGTCTATGGAAAACACAGACAAGAGGCCAGAGAAATACAATGTGCACTCGAATTTAGAACACATGCAAAGGTCAGACGTGGTGCAAGCTTGAGTTTGGGGAGATGGAAGCTTTGGGCTGAGCAAGTTAACTCAGATTTCTTTATCACAAGGAGGAATATTATAAACAGACAGTGGAAGAGAACTTGGATGCAGTTTACACAATATACTGCAGCCTGTACTACAGAATAACCTGTATGACCTGTGCCTGGGTGCTCTTTTTTTGGTCTGATGTTAAAGCATTGTCTCCCACTCATGACTCTGTTCTGCGTTGCTGTTTGAATCTTGGACGAGCCTTTACCCTTCAGTGTCCTTTGTTGTATAATAAGGCCAGGAGCATGTACGTAAACCCTTTGGAGATCCATAAATATAAACCTGAAGTGTCACAACATTTGCCCGGCCTGAAAGCAGCCACAAAACTATCACAGAGGCCGCGAACCTGGAATGTGTTTGTTCTGGCAATAGGAGGAACACAATAAAAGCACCTGCTAAAGGCTGTTCTGAAGGGAATTGGTTGTTGCAGGTTGCTTGGGGGAAGGCTGGAAATTCCCCAGGAGGAAAGGAGAGCACAGAGGGATGTGCTGGAGTTGACATCAAGCAGGGTTGTGCTGCACTGTTGGGAGGGGGGAACCTGTCTGAATTCTGGACCAGCACAAGCTGGGGAGAGTCTGCTGAAAGGTGGGGGGACAGCCTGAAAACTGAGCAGGATTTTTGAATTCTGAAGGAGTCTGTAAATAAACAAGTCTGAATAGCTTTGCTGAGGAGATGGGGCAGAGTATTTTTTGTTGTTGCTTTTTTTGGGGAACTACAGGTGCTTGTGTCCCCCTGCTTTTGGAAGAGTAAAGTGTGTGTGTGTGTTTAAGAAGTTACAAGACAATCTCAATGCTATGAAAAGTAGCTTTTATGTGGCCTTCAAGGATGAAATCTTAGACCAGCAAAGCCAAGAAGGCAGAGCATGAGAAGAGGGTTGCTTAAGTTATTGGGGAGAGGTCCATGGTGTTTGGGTGTAGTGCCATGGGGCTGTATTCCCAATAAAAAAGGGATGCTAGAGACAGTCTAAAACCCAGTACTGAGCTCAGGAAAACTGGAGATGGGAATGATGTACCCTATACCCTGATTGCTGTGGCTGCCTCACACCTTGCATTTTCAAGGCACTACACTCCTACCAAACACTCGTCCAAATATTAAGAGAATCCACAGCTGTGGGGTTGTCCTACTCTCTTGATCACCTGAAGGGATATGAAGGCTTGAGATGATACAGCTTATCTCTAGCAGTCTATAACACCTGCTGTGGATGGGGAGTTTCTCTTCTCCTGGCTGCAGCAATCCCCCAAATCCTGGGAAAGTTCAGAAGTCCTGGCTGAGAACTCTGCTGTCACCTCTGAACTGTGCTGCCTTCTCAGTGCTCATGGGTATAAAAACATTACGTACATTTTAAAGCCTTATTTATGCCTCCTTTCTTCAGCCTTGTGATGGATTTTTGGCCTTGTTAAAGTAATCTTCTGCAAGGATTTATCTATTTTTCATGTGTCAAAGATAATTTTTATTTTTTTAGAGCTTCTTCATGCTGAATTAATTTGTTCTCTGTCAAACCTGTTTTGTTTTTCGTTTGAGCCCTGTGAGTGGGAGAATCCAGTTCCCAGAAATGCGTATGTGTCTCTCCTCCTGCATGTGGCACTCCTGTGCCAATAAATTCAAACCTTCAACCTGCAAAACCCTCTGAAGAAATGCAGCCCTTTGCACCTCAGCTGCATCCAGGGATGGCTCTGGATCCCAGCTCAGAGATTCCCAAATGATGAGGTTCAAACCAGCATGGTTCCCCTTTTGAGCCATACCCTGATATGTGAGGAAGGGCTGGGCCACAACACCTTCCATCTGGGCAAGAAAATACAGTTTTCTTTTGGGAGATATAGAGCCCTCCCTTCCTCTCCTGTCCAGTTGTGCCTTGCAAAGAGGAGCTGAAGGTGGTGGGGTGCTGTAAGGGCAGGAGTTGTTTCTTCCCTTCCCCAGACTGGGCTAACACGGTTTGTGTTGGGAACAGTTTGTACTGCAAACTGGGGAAGCAGGTTGGTCAGAGCCTGAGAGCTGCTGCTATTTTGTTTTATAATGTTTTTCTCTGTCTATAATTTTCTGAAGGCCAGTGGGGCTGAGACAAACAACCCTCTAAGATGCCACATGGCAACAATAACCTGAGTATTTCCTGCTGTGGGCTGTGCCAGGGGTGCTGCCTGGTCCCTGTCCCTTGGGAATGGCTTGGATTGTTACAGCCACCGCACACTCTCCATTATGACCAATGCATTCAACAGTGATTTTAAGATGCTTCAGGGTTCCTGCTGATACCAGGGATGCTAAGTCCAGGTTTACTTCATATCCATACCTGCATGTGCACAGACCAAAGTGGGGGAAAGCACCTGTGGCAGGATGAGGCCAGGACCTGTGCCATGTGGCTGCTGAAGCTGGTGAAGTTTTCTGGTGTCAGGAGGAGTGAGGGCAGAGGAAATAGAGAAGGCTGGAGAGTGTGAGGATGGAGGATCTTCCGTTCCTCTCATTCCTCTTACACTGATGTGGAGAAACAAATGCAAACTGATCTGTTCTGATCATGCTCTGAAACTTTTCCTATTCCCAGCTGCATGTTTGCGTAGGTGCTGGGTGCTCCTTGCTGGGTCTGCCATGCTAACAGCATCAGGCAGGAGCAGCAGGGTCCCTGGGCACTGGGTGTGGGGAGGAGCTGGAAGGAGAGCTTGGGGTGAACAGGGTTTGGAAGGGAAGATGCAGAATAAGAAAAACAAGAAGCAGTTGTTTGTTAAGCTGCGTTGTTCTCTCTATTTCTGTAGGTAACCTTTTGCTTCTCGAAGCAATAAAAAAACACAACCTCTTCAAAAAATATTGCAGGGTGTTTCTTTGTGTGCTTTGACTAAGCTGTTCCTCATAAACCAGCGGCTTTTGCGTAAACACAGGCATGGCAGGCAGAATTATCTGCTTTTTTGCAGCTGTCAAGTACCTTCGCTCCCCCAGTGATGTATAAATGGAGGAAGCAAGGCTGGGAGAGGCAAGCCCAGACAGAACCTGGGGTACTCGCCTTTGCCAGTGCCCCCTCTGCATCCCACCCTGGTACTGCCCCTCTGAGGGGAAGGGGGCTGTGGGGGCCCCGAGCCAGCTTGTCACTGGATGGAATCAGATCCGACCATGGAAAACATTGGCTTGGCTCCAGGGGGTCCCAGGGTGAACATTAAACGAGCCAAGGATTTGAGAGCATGAGGTAGGGACACCGAGAAACCCCTCTGGGCTGCGTCTCTGTCCGAGGGACATTCTCAGGACTAGAAACGTGCCCCTGGAGATGGGTGTCGTGGGCTTCCCTCTGCGCTCTTAATTGCCAGTCAGTGCTCGAGTCCCGGCAGAGCTCGGGGTGGCAGCAGAAGCTGTTAGTTTGCTAATTGCTGTGTGTTTGCCCTCTTGTCGCCTGCAGTCAAAGCTGACATGCTGTATCCAGGATCTGCTGGAGATAACGGGAACCTCCCTTCCATCCCTCTGGGCTGGGTCTGTGGGCTTCAGTGCCTTTTTTTGTTTTTTTCCCGTCCAGATAAAATGAACAAAAATTCTGTGTCCCATGACAGCTCTGATAAGCTGGAGGCTCCAGACATGCCCCAGCACAAATTCCCATTATAGCCTTTGTTTATTTAAAAATAAAAAGCCTAATCTCACTATCTTGATTATGGAAAAAAAATATATAAATGTGCCAGAAGCATAATTGGTGCCAGTGGAAACCAAAAATGACCCCTTGCTTTCCCCCTCCACCCACCTTTTTCACAGTGTAGTGGTTTGCTGGGAGGGAGCTTTTCTTAGGCACTGCTGCAGGGATCCTTTTCCATGGACCAGTAGAGCCTTCTCCAAAACATTACCACTCTCAGATGCCTCAGGGGATGGTAGAAGGAGCCTTGTAAAATTCCAGGTGGAATAATGTATCCCTGACTCTCAAACTGTCATTTGAATGCTTTTGAGATTATCTTGAGGGCAGCAGTAACATGCCCTAGAAGTACTTATGAAAATCTCGTTATCAGCATCTTTTATAATGCCGGATTGTCCTGTTATTTAGATAATTGTGCAATCTGTTCCCTTTGAGCCTGCTGACTGCTGGCCATGGGCAGTGATACCCTGTTATCAGCTTCTCCTGGTTCTTCAGATGTGCTGAAAGACTTGTTGTGCCTGAGGACAGACGGTCCCTGGGTGCCTTTCCTGCCCATTTGGGGCTGGTGGCATTCACATCTCAGCTCCTGGGGCACCACAAGGCTCTATAACCCTGGGAAACGAAGGAAAGAGGGGGGAAGAGCCATCTAGGAACTCCCATGCCCACCTCCACTGCTACTGCCTCTGTTCTGCATGACCTTTTCCTGGGCTGGTGACTCTCTCCTGTTCCCAGTTAACACCCTTCTAGTTCTGCTGACCCTCTTCATGGATGTGACCACAAATGGAGCTGTGCGTGCTGTGGGCAAGGTTTCCTGTCACAGTCTAGGGCTGACACACAGGTTGTGTGGGACCTGCGTTAAGCCAAGTGGCCCTCAGTGCCACCATGAGCCAGGTGAAAGCCATCCTGGGAGGGCTGGAGGTTGAGCTGGGCCTTTGAGGTTTGCACTGCAGGGTTTTTGTGGGAGCCCTGCGGTGATGGTGCATTGAGTGATGAATTTTATGGGAGGATTATTGCCAAACAATGTGCTTTTGTGCAATTATATGGTGTCTTTTAAATCATTTCCTCTAAAGAGTCTGTCCACACACAAACAAAAATAAACATTATGAGAGACTGCAAAGATAAACACTCATTGGTTACCCTTAAAGGCATCCTTTTTCCCCCTCCTGACAGACACCTGCTCCATTTCCTGGAAAGGAAGAGTATCCAGGAATGGATACACAACACAAACTTTTTCAATTAATAACTTTCTAAATTTTCATTTTACGGCATCAACATCTTCTCTTGGAAAGGAGAAAGAGAAAACTGGGACATTTTGTCACCTCCTTGCTCTGCCTTTCTAAGATGAATGTTTTCCTCTCACCCCTTTTAATGCCCTGCACCGTTCTCAGTGCTGGTGTCCACGGGGACAGACTGGGCTCACAAGCCTTGTTCCACATCACTAAGTTGATCTCCAGTTTGCTTGCACATATTTTTGGGCATGTGTTGTCCTTGGGCTGTTTCTGTATGGGTTCTGACCAAGCTGGTGGGTGAAAAAAGTGTCAGTTTAGCCACCACTACACATCCACTGGTTTTGTCTCACTCTTCTGAAGTTTTCTCAGCTTTCCTTTGTAGTAACTTGTGGAAGAGAGAATTTTAACCCCTCAGGCTGTTTTCTAGGTTAATAAACTGGTGATTGCAATGGGGAGTTAGTAATTTAGGGTGAGGAAATTGCCCTAATGAAACCACCTGCTTATTTCTCCTCCTTATCCCCTGCCCAATTAATTTGCTTCTTCGCCATTTCCCATGACTTCGTGTTCTCTTCAACAGCCTCTTGTGAAGGGTCTCATCAAACAGGGCACAAAAACCTGTGTTGTCAATCAGTTGCCCTCTTTGTTCACCCATCCCCTTTCCCTGGTGAGACTTGCTCAGGCTAAATCCAGTCTCTGCTGGGAACCCCAGATGGGAAAGTGCTCTGCTTTTAATTAGCATCTTAATTACTTTATCAGGCATTGGCACTGCACTAACCAAGTTGTCATTCCTGGATGCATTTTTCAGCAGAGCTCTTGTTCTTGCTATCCTTTAGTGCCTAATTTTTTTTGGTTATCACAAAGTGTATCTTTTTATTGGTTCATGGAGATACTCCTCTGAAGTTCAGTGTTAGCTGAGCTGGGTAATGCATCTTTTTTTTTTTTTTTCCCCCTCAGTAACCAAATCACTTCAGTTTTTCTTTTTCTGCCCAGCTCTAGATAATGCCTGATCATTAATCCCAGAGATGTGCTGCGGTAGGAAAGGTGTAGCCCTGTGACAGATAAGCTTGACTGACATAAATAATTTAGTTCCTCACTACCTTCTTTTTCTTCCATAACTGCTGGAGATCGAGGTGACCCACAGAGTCATCTGAAATTCTCCTGCAAACAAACTCCTGGTTTGATTTTTGTTTTCAGCTATTTGGAGCCTATATTTCATGGTCATGTTTCACTGGCTTCAGTAAGATTACATTCTATATTTTTATATTGTTCTTCTGCTGCAATAAGTGAAGAAAAAAATATAGGTATTTTGTCTATTTACTTTTTTGTGTGATCTAAGCTCCGAATATTGGGTTTTTCCCCACCCCCTTCCTATTGGTTTTTGTCTCTCCTGAATTATCTTTATCTGTCTTATAATGGATTGCCCCTGCTGTTTTTATATTCTGCCTTTTTGCGAGGAAATTGCATTTCAATTGTTGCCATTGATTTACTCTTGGCTAGCCAGGCCTTTTCTCCTCTTTGATGGCAGAGTGTTGCCTGGGGTTTTGTCCCAGAACTACTGTGACCCTTGGGACTATTAAACAGAAATGGAGCTGGAACAGGATCAGTAGTTCTGTCTTTCCCATGGCCTTACCCACAGCTATGGGGACACGGTGCCTTGGTGACCAACAAATAATTTGACCACAAGAGGGGACTGAGCAGCAAAGCTCAGGGCTGAGGCAGCCTATGAGCAGAGCTGGCTTTTTGTCAGCAACCACAACCTGTGTGGCCATGACATGGGCCCTCCTGTGCTGGTTGCACTGGGAGCTTGGATGCTGAAGGTTTTTGGTGGCACTGCCCACTTTGCTGTTCACTTTGATACTGAACCTGCTTGATGGTCCATGTCTGTGGCAGGTATCAGGTGCTTCTTGTAAGGCCATGAATGCCCTGAAGGATATTCTTTCTTCCCAGAGGTTCTCCCTGGCAGCTTTGCACCCAGGGGCCAACAAACATGGGTTAGATCCTGGCAAAGACCCTGGTTAGACCCTTAAGTCCATCAAAGGAAATATATGGAGGTGAGGGAGTTCCAGGAAGCCCATTTTCTGGTGATCTCATGTAGTTTGCTTATCAGTATAACTTTACCAGTCTCTTTGAGACACAAGAGCTGATGTCAGAAAGTTCTTCCTTGTACTCGGGCCCACGTTTCTCCCTCAGGGAGGCTCATCCACCTCTGCCTGTGCTGTTGGTAGGCAAAAATCCGAGTCCATATGACCAGCCCTTCCTCACCAGCTCTCCTTATTCAAGGCAGAGTAACAGGAATTATTCCCAGTGCACAGCCCAGCACAGTCCTTCCTCAATGGCCTCAGCAGAGCTGAACCAGCCAGGCAGATGCAGTGTGTCAGTGTGGTGTTAACGTATTTCTGGCAGGGCTTTGAGTTATCTGAGGGGTGCTGAAATTACAGCCTGTGGGAATCCAGCTGAGGGGAAAAAGCTAATATTGGCTTTTTGCTTGTGATTTCACTGGCAATGCAGGAAATTTGCAGCTGACAGGGGAAAAGTTTTGGCTGCTGACCCTGGAGTGGGGTGGAGGGATTCAAGTCGAGCTTTCTTATTTCATCTTTATGGTAGTGACTCACTTGACACTTGACTTTATCCTGTAATTGTAATGTTTTAACCTGAAACTTTGCAGATGGAGGACGGACGCTAACGGAGGAAGGTTGTTTTGCTCAGCTGGTGTGAAGAGAGCTAACCCAGGTTTGATGGTCCTCAGCCCTTGTCAGGTTTCTGTGCCAGCCTTTCCCCAGCTTGGGATCTGATTCTGTTCCCGGTGAAAGCAATGGAAATATTGTATCATGAGAGGGTGTTTCTGGTTATTAGGTTCTCTCCAGCTGAAGGCACAGACCTGTTGTTGATGTCTCTACCCAAAGAGAACATCCTTTCAGCCCTGGCTAGAGCTGGCATGGCATTTGGCTGCTGGGGCTGTGCTTGGGGAAACTCCTGATGTGTTTCCCCATCAGGTGGAGCAGAGCATCCAGTGTCCTCTCTGGAATCCGTGACCTTGAGCAAGGTCATCTGTGTTTCTGTGTGTCCACGTTTTCCAGCAATTAATGGGGCTACCGTGACATCGTTATTTTCTAAAGTATATTGAAAGTGCTCTGAGATCAGCTAGGAAATAATATAGGCAGGTATATTTATGGTATTTTCGTTCAGAGAGACTGAACCACTCAGTGTGGCCTCTGGCTTGATGCGAACATTCACACAGATCTTCCTATCTGGCTTCAGTGTTATGCAGGGTTTCTTTTTGACTTCAAGTTTTGGTGGGGAGAGGAGAATCTGTGGGGTGAGAAGGATGTCAGTTTACCAGGGTCCTTGAGCTGTCTGTAAGGTAGGGTAGACAAAAACATGGTGTTGCAAAACTAGCACTGGGCATTTTTTTTTTTTTTTCATTTAAATAGCTTTAAAAATTATTTCTAAAGGCCTGGAATCCTCATCCCCCGAGTGCAGGACTGGGCTACACATCAGATTCAATTCCTGATGAATCATTATTTCCACTACTTGTTTTTTGTAATTGCTTTTGCTAATCCTCAGCTGCATTTGCATTTTCTTAGTGCTCACCATCCCCTTCATCCATGGGTACAAGTCATGAGGTGTCAACATCCTGCTTGTGTCCCTGGTGATGTCTGGTGGAGCTGTAAACACAGGAGAAGATGATCTTTGGTGGGTGTAAATTATCAAAGCTGTGCTGAGATGAGTGGATCTATAGCACCTTACACCAGCTGCAGGAATGCCCACAGGATATTTCTTTCCTGCTGGCTGGAACAGCAGAAAGCTGGTGGGGGAACGGCCTTGTGTAAGTAAGATACACAGCTGAGCAATTCTCTGCTTCTTTGTTTTGGTCTGTTAAATTTTAGCTAAATAAAATCAATCTATTGGGTTTCCATGCTGGTTCCTGTATAGAGTCAGGTGTTTTACAAGCTCTGTACAACCTCTTGGACACACAACAGCCTGTTGAACTGGAGCTCCAAGACAGATGCTCCCTGGCAGCACAGAGGGACGTGCTTCTGATGGAAAGGATTTTCAGGTTAAATGAAGTTTAGCTGCTTAAATCATGAAAAGTTTCCCTGCATCTAATCAGAAACATAGTTCATATCTCTAATTCTTACTTATTCTGGCACTGATTCCACTTGGGTTCCTTGCAGCTGGTTAAGGGATGGGAAGGCAGAGGGTTTGTTTGGATTCTGCTGCATTAACCCGATGGTGCTGTGTCAGAACAGGGAATGCACCCACGACAAGCCTTGTCATAACGAAAGGAAATGGTTCCTTTTGAACTTAAGCCGAATTTGCAAAACATCCTGCCCCCAATGTGTGCCACCAAAACCTTTCAAAACGGGGTCAGTCATAAACAACTCTATATCATTCGAGTCTCCATGGAACAGGAGCAGAATGAAGGCCAGGAAAAATTACTGAATGGAAAAGCACGGCATCTTTTCAAATAGAAAAAGGAAGAGATTTCTCCTTCCCAGCTTTTCGGAAGGAATTGCAAACAATGGAGGTGAATGTGAAACCCAAGATCCAACCTCATCTCCTGAGTTACCTCCCCTGTGTAGGCTGGAGCTCCGCAGCCATCCGGCCTCAGGCCCTGCTCCAGCCGGTGCCAGGCACATCCCTTCCCCTCCGTGTTCTGCAGCTGCACGTAAGGAATCATGGAGCCACTCAGGCTGGAAAAGACCTTTATGTGTGTGTTTCTCCCCCGCTTTCTTTCATTCAGGAGCAATGTTGCCAGTGGGCAAACACTAATCCATCCTGACAGCTCTGCCCATCTTCCTGCTTTGGTCTGGCAACCAGCAAACAGCTTGATTAAGGTCCCCAGGGCTTTATTAGTGCAGCTTGTTGCCTGCAAATTAATCAACAGGTTTCCTGTGTTTAACTCCTTGCTGGAGCTGGTTGGGAACATTCCGCGTTGCTGTGGGCATTGAATCAAGACTTTAGAACTGGCATTTAAATACCACACAGAGGAAATAACCCCAAGTGGTATTAGTGGTTTCTTGGGGTAGAAGGTAAAGTGATCTCGTGGGCTCTGCAGGTCCTGCTCATCTGACTTCCCATCTCTAATAGCAGTTTTAGATTTTCACTTTATTTCTCTTGGCTGTTCACCTCCCTGCTCCCCTTGTAAAATATCCATTATCCATGCAGAGGGCAGCCAGATGAAACCTGTACTTTGCTTAGTTATTCATAAGAAGTCAGATGTGCTCTGGGCCCCTCTAAGAAGTGCAAGGAGGAATGAGACCTTGCTGTTTTGAGGTTTGTTCTGGAGCATGGGCAGACGTTGCCAGTATGTTGTATTTTGCAGTGTTTTCTCTCAGATTTTGGACTTGTTCTTCAACTGTTTGGTCTCACCATACTGGGATTAGGAAAAATAACTATGTAACTGCTGTGGTTTAAGCCTGAACTTTGATAATGAGCAGAAGATTTGGGGAGCACACACTGAGTTTTCAGGTGGTTGGTTGTGCAGATACCAGAGTGGAGATGACTGATGTACAGATGTAATGGGTTGAACATTCTCTCATTATTTTGAAGATCACAGGATTTCCAACTTCTTACTTGCATATACATGGAGAGATCCAGCTCATTATCTTAATTTTCCATTTCTGTGCATGTTTTCTCATCTCCCAGTTGCTGGAGGCCCAGTCAGTGTATTATATCTGTCTGCACACTCATGCCCATTAGCACTGTGTGTCTCTGGTGGACAGACAGACACTGACTGTGCTCCCACACGAGCCCTGGGAGACCAGCAGCACTCTGCACATGGAATTATGTTCGATCTGATCTGGACTTCACCCCACAATGAACAATGGTGAGAACAGGCTGAGACACGTAGTTTGTATTGATTATTTTTAGCAACAATCAAAGATGGAAGAAGAATGTGCTTGTAGGTCGGTTGTCTCCCGCAGTGGGAGCAGAGCAGCTGGCAGAGGAGAGCTGCCCAGGCCATGCCCTGTGCACATTCCCCCAGGAAGGATGTGTTTCTGCAGTTTGCTCCAGTTGGACAAGGGCAGTGTGCAGTGGGGAATTTGCCAACCCTCTGCCTTCAGCAGCTGCCGAACATCTGCCTTCTGGACGACGTACAAATTCTCACAACTTGATAATAATTTTCATGCCTGTTTTACTAGAAGGCTTTAAAGCATCTCAGTGCTCAGTTTCAGTTTGTTGCATCCAGGTGTGAGCAGTTTAGTTGCACTCCGTTGCCGGTGGTGAGAGATGAGAGGCGCAGAGGGCAGATGTTGACAACCCCAAGGGTCCATGGAGGGGGGGTTGTCCCTGTGCCTCTTCTGTGAGCTCCTTTCTGATCCCTCCATAAGCTCCTGATGCTCCTGGTGCTGTCTCAGACCTGAGAGCTTTCACCTGTCCAGGACACAGCCCTTTTCCTGGGGTCACAAGTGGTCTGTGCACTCCACTGTAGGGCTTTTCCTCCTGTCACCTTTTCCCTTCTTCTCTTGGGGTGCCTTGCAGGGACCTGATTGCTCAATGCAGGTGCTGATCTTTCAGCCTTACTGGTGATGGCAATTCTGTGACAGCCAGAGGTGATAAAGGCAAAGTTGCTTCTTGGGGACAAACTGGGGAGCTGAAAACCCGTGATTTAGTGCTTTATGCATTTCTGGCCTCAAGACCCATCCATTTGCTGTGATTGCAGCAGGGCTTGTAACAGCAACAGGAAACCAAAAAGTTAAACCCTTCTGTTTGGTTCCATTGCCTGTGGTCTGGCTCTGGCTCTTCACTGCTTGCAATAACCAGTAAAGGTAACCCACGTCGGGTGGATCAAAAGGGCATTGCTTCCTGCCCCAGAGCGATGCAAAGGAATTTGCAAAGCCTGGGGATAGGGAGAACGAGGCTCCAGATTTGGATCCTTGGCATCTGTGGGTGAAGCAGCGTGTAGAGAACAAGAATCAAACTTGTACATACCTGTACCACCAGTAAGAGCTCCCTGGCAGGAGGCTGAAACACTTGCAGGAGCTGGGGTTGACCCATGATACTGCCTAAGAATCTTCCCAGGTATCAGCAGAGGAGCATGAGCAGAGAAAGCGCTTTCTCTACCATTTAAAATGTGGTAACAGTTAATGTGCTCTTATGAGGAGGTTCTTTGCAGTGGAGAGAGGAAAAAGTGGCAGTTCTGAAGGGTGATTTTAAGACAAATGTCTTCTGGCCATTATAGTCTTGAGGATCAAGGCAGTCTTGGAAGAGAACTGAGAGGCTGGGTACCAGCAGGGCTGAACAAAGTTGCTTTATGCAGGGATCTTG
This sequence comes from Empidonax traillii, assembly GCF_003031625.1. NCBI lineage: Eukaryota > Metazoa > Chordata > Aves > Passeriformes > Tyrannidae > Empidonax > Empidonax traillii. Next base: position 1,221,759 of record NW_020955215.1, read on the forward strand.
TTCACAGAATTATATAATATCCTGAGTTGGAAAGGACCCACAGGGATCATCGAAGTTGAACTCCTGGCTCTGCAGAGGACACCCCAACAATCCCACCATGTGCCTGAGAGTGGTGTTCAAACGATCCTTGAGCTCTGTCAGCCTTGGGGCCCTGACCACTGCCCTGGGGAGCCTGTTCAGTGCCCAACCACCCTCTGGGGGGAGAACCTTTTCCTAATATGCAACCTAAACCTCCCCTGATGCGGTTTCAAATTGTTAGCATGGTTCAGATGGTCTTGCTGAGTCTGGCCTTTGCATCAGAGGCACAGCACCTCAGTCTCCCATCAGTGAGTTTCCACTTTTACAGGACAGGAGTTTCCACTTTTGCCCATCCCACAGGATATTTACACTTCTCTGTTGATGAAGGCCCTCAGGCTCGATCTACTGTCTCCATCCCCCTCTGCCAGCAGAGAATATTAAAAAAAAACACTAGAAACCTGCAGGCAGTGGAGTTTGGTAGTGGGAAAGGAGACAAGGCATCAGCTCAGTTTCCAGAATCGTGCCAAGAGCAGCCGGCTGGGACACATCCCCCTGTCTCGGGTCTGTCACATCCCCAGCGCTCCTCTTGTAGTAACTGCTGACCTTTGCGTGGCGTGTGACAGCGCGGTGGCAGCTGTGACGCATCCATCAGCCCTGCCTGCTGCCGAGCATTCCTTCCTGTTGCCAGGCAAAGAGGGGTGACCTTTTCTGAGAGGGGGAGGAGACGGTGGGGAGAGCAATGGGTGGGTGGGAGGCAGTGGCAGCCTTGGATGGGGCTCTCAGGGCTGTGCTGTGCCAGCGGCTCAGGTCAGGGCTGGGTTTGGATACACAGACCCTCCCACTCTGTGTGGTGTTGTGGGCGCAGAAAACCCCATCCCCACTTGCCTACTTGGATTGAGATGAAGCTCTTCCTGGTGGGCCCTGCCATCCCTGGGGGATGCGGTGCCCGAATTACAGGAGGAAGTATCAGGATGGTGCTCGGTAAAATGCTATTTATGGGTTGCTGCAGATCTGACTGTATTGCCTTCAGTGTAGGAAATTTCAGGGCACCACTGTGTCCCTTCACCCTGCTCAGCCTGAGGTGAGGCACCAAGCAGCAGCAGTGGGGGTTTGGGTCTTGTGCCCTGCTGTGTGGCTCGTGCGTAAAATTGTCCCGTTGTTTGTACCAAAGGGGCTTTCCTGTGGCTCCAGCACCTGGACAGTGCTCTGCTCTGTGTGTGCCAGTTCTGGAGTGAAACCTGAGGTGGCTTCACTGGAAAAAGAAAATCTTTTCCAGGTATTTGAGGTCAGCATGACAGGGGAAACAATTATGAGCCTCTCAGTCTGGATTGGTACAAATGGTACCATCAATCCACAGAGATGGAGCTCTGTGGGAAGGGGTGAGGTGGAACAGTACCAGACATAACCTGAAATGACTTAACAAGCTGCTCAAGTTTTTAGATGCATGTGTCATTTTTTTTTTTTAATTTAAATTTCCTCTGACATTTCATAGGCTTCATCACTCAACGTGAAGCCAAGATCCATGTGAGTGTGTGCGGTAGGATTGTTTTTAAATTTTATTTTAAATACAGATGTCTGGAATAACTTTTTTGCACACACTGTAGGAGTGTAAAGGTTTCTAAGCAACATCATTTCATGCTGTTTGCATTAGAGAATGTAAAACAGGGTTCCTTTTTTTAAAAGTCTCTGCAGTGCAGGCATAATTACAGGATCCCATTATGCAGCATTGTGTCTACGGTGAAGCCTGCCCTAATGGAATATTCTGCCTTTTCTGAAGTCTTACCTGCTTTTTACCAAGGCACTTAAGGACTTAATTAGCGTCATTATAGACTGCCACCCCCTTCCTCAGCCCTGTGCATGAAGGGATAATGATCTGTCCAAGCTAGCATGCATTCACTTCCCATGGTTAACAGCACCACATGGAGGGAGTGTTTCGTAGCTCGCTGCTGCTATCTTGAATTGAACATGGAGAAGGAGGGGGAAAAATGAAAGCGTTTCCTAGGAGCAATAAATATACTCTGTGTTTACTTGGCCTGGTCTTAGCCGTGGAGCTGGGATGGTGTTTGTCACTGGGAGATCCCTGGGGAGCTCCTCTGTCTACAGCCTCACAATGTGCTGCCGACCGTGGCACAGAGTGGTGCCAGCTGCCTTTGTGCTCAGTCCTGCAGGTGTGGGCTGTAGGGCACCCACATGCACTCCATCCTTCAAAAGAGTCCCCAGGAAACAGCAGGAGCCACGTGGATGCAACAAGCCTTCCCAGGATGTGGGATCCACAGTGTGGATGTGCCACATGTGGGCAGCATCTTCCACTGACCTGGATATACATCCATGCGTGTGTGCCTGTATATACATGTGTAAATAGAATGAATGGAGTGGTTGGTTTGGGTTGGGAGGTATCTTGAAGACCATCTATTTCCAACCCCCTGCTGTGGGTAGGGATACCTTCCACTGGGCCAGGTTGCTCAGAGCCCCGTCCAACCCGGCCTTGGACACTTCCAGGGATGGGGCAGCCACAGCCTCACTGGGCAATCTGTGCCAGGGCCTCACCACCCTCACCGGAGGAATTTCTTCCATATTCTAAACTAGTTGCTGCCTGTTGGTCTTGCTGGGCAGTAGCTGTTGGAATTGCTCTGAAGGATGTGTTCAGTGGGTTGGAGTGACAGGAGGTGGTGGGGCTGGAGGGCACCGCTCTGATGCTGAGGGAAGTTGGAGAGAATCATCCTGCTCCTACATGACAGCATCTACAAAGCTCCTGTCAGCTGGATGATCAGTTTTGATCCCTAGTGCTTCGATGCTAAACAACATTTGCACTGAGCTGCCCACTGGAGTTTTATAAACATCTGGGGGCTTTTTGCATTTTACGAGATGAAGGGTGTTGGCTTTTGTACCAGAGACGGGGCCAAAGGAGTTTTTATTGCTGGTTAGGTAACTTCTCTGGCATGTTGCATTGGGAGCTCTAGACATTATTAATGAGGTGTGTGAGTGCTATGGTGCATGTGTTGTTTTGTGTAATGGTTGTTGCTGCTGAGCCCCGTGCCGGGATGTGTCCATAGTGTTTTCCTACAGGTGTACAACCCCCTTCACTTCTTGTGTCCTTCCTCCCCGACCTCCTCCAGGGTTAGTGCTCCCCCAGCAAGTTTCCTCTGGAGTTTTGCTAACATCTTGTAGGGAGGAAACCTACCCACAACCTCTGCTCTTTGTAGTTCTTGGTTCAGGTGGGAAGGGAAACTAAGAGAGTGGTCAGGGGGTTGGGAGGTGGGATGTGGCACTCCTGGATGTGGAGCTGAGCTGCATTCAGAGGAGCTTTTTGAAGGCTTGTGGCCCAGCTCTTATGAAAAGTAAAGATAAGAAAGAAAGAGCTGTGATGCTGATGAATTTCCTATTTTCCTTGACTCACTTGAAATCCTGAATGTCACCTGTTTGCTCTCTCACCTCAGCAAATGGGGTCTGGCCTGGGACCATGCAAAAAAGTTGCCCATGCTGGGGAGCAACCTTCAAAGTCCGCAGCTGCTCCAGGGCCTCCTCATCCTGGCCTAGGGAAAGGTGTCCCTGCCTGTTACTTTTTATACAAGAGCCACTTGGCTTCTTCTCTGGCTCTTGCAGCCTCTGCCCTCAAGGAGCTGTGTGTGATCCCTGCTCAGAGGGCTGGGGACATCTCCTCAGCCTCTCACCCTGCCTCACAGAGGAGTGCTTGACATGTTATACATCTGACACAGGTGGTGGAGGCAGTCCTGGCCCCCAGCACAAAGCCCCTCCAAGCTGCAGCTGTCCCTCGTGCTTTCCAGGGAGACGGCCGGATGTCTTGGGCAGTGCACGTTCCATTTTGCTTCATAAACACTGAAAATGGTGCCAGATGGAGCTTTGTAGGTTCACATCATCTGCCCTATGCTCCGTGTATTTTAAACAAACCTGGGAGGGGGTTTGGGCTGGATCCTTGTTTGTTCTTGAAGGAATTGATGCGGGCTTCAGAGTCCTCATCCATCCATCTTCCATATGGAGATAAAAAGTTTTGGCTGAACACTGCTAAATGTGCCGTCATCTATCACAGCGGAGGCGGGATTGTGTCAAGGAAAAATAATCCACCATCAGGCTCAAAGGAAGAAAAAGAGGAAAAAAAAAAAAAGAAGAAAGAAATAAGATTTCCAGTAAAATGCATAGCTTTTAAAAATGCAATTCACCCTTTGCCAAGTCATTGTTTGGTTTTAGACTTGTTTCACATGAAAGCAACCTTTAAAGGTTACTTTTATCCCTCTTTAATGAGCTATAGAAATGAGCCTGGCCTGCTACAGGGCAGAGGCCAGGGATGGGACTGTGTGAGGAGCTGATGCTCCCCTTCGGAGTGGCTGTGTGAGCTGTACCATCATCTCCCTGGCTGCCAAATTCTGTAGCCAGCAGCTTTCAGCAAGAGAAATGAAAGAGGATCATTGATGTATATCTCTCCCCTTGCTGTGGTGGAAATTATATATGCTGCAGTGTGTGTGGGAGAGAGAATAGACATTGCTGTGTGTATTTTTATGAAGCATTCTGGATCCTGGGGGCCAGGTTTCTTGGCACCCCTCCTGTGCTGGGTGCTGAGCTCTTTGGAGATGTGTCCCAGCGAGAACTCTCAGAAACCTGACCCCTGCAGTGAGCATCAACCATCTGCAGACCCGGCCCCCATCCTGCCCATGTGAGCAAAGGGAGACCCAAACCCCCACCCCAGAGCCCTGTGCTGCCTCTTCTTTTCTTTGCACTGCTCAAGTGTGTTCTGGTGACAGGGTGTCTGAGCACCTCTGCGGGGATGGACTGTCCCAGCCCTGACCAGCAGGACAGTGTCCAACTCCTTAAGTTTCTGGCTTTGCTGTCATGGGTGGGCACAAAGGGGGCTCCCTCAGCTCCTCACAGCAGTGTGGCTGCATGAGCTGAACAGGACTGACAAAGACAGCAGCAGGGTCTCTGAACAAGGCTCAGCAATGTGTATCTGTGGATTGAGCTCTTCCTCTTCCCACCAGATAATCTCTTCTGCCCAGGCATCATGCATGAGTGGTTCCAGAGCCCCCCAGCCCAGCTGGGAAACCTCCCAAACTGCAGCGCAGCCCTTCCAGTCCGAGGGCTGCTGCATTTTCTCACTCTGCTTCCAATGGCTGTGCTAGTAAAACATCTCTCATTTTTCTTCTGATGCACGTCACGCTGTGTGAAGCTGTTAGGGGAGACCTGGCTGATGCAGAAGGAGCAGCAGTGGGGGGTAAACAAGCGGTGCCGTGCACAGAAAACCCAATGTGCTCGTGCCTCGTTGAGCTGGTGTGGATGTGTGTGTGTTCTGGGACAGGACCCTTTGGATGAGCCACGTCAGCACCAGGGGTGAAGGCAGCTGTGAAGGGCTTGGTGGTGATGCTGTTTGTGCTCCGAGGGGGGTGATTTTCACATCCCCACTGTTGGGATGCCAGCAGCAGTTTGCAGTCAGTGTGGAGCTCTGCCTCTGGCCCCTGCACCAAACTGGAGCTGAGCTGAGGGACTGAGTGGCCTCCCTGAGCCCAGCAATGAATCGGTGCAAGGTGGCTGCTATTTCCAAGTCTTTGGATTACCAGCCCATGCTCCCTCTGGGACCTGCTTGGTGTGGGTTGGGTGGGCTTTAAACATAAGCTGGATGTGCTGCTGCTGCCTGTGATCCCAGTGTTTCTGGGGTTGAGGGCCTACTGGGTTTTTGGGGAAGCAGAGAGGAGGTCGGCAGCTGCTCAGTTCTTGTTCAACAGACCCCTCTGTCCCTGGAGGCTTGACACAGTGAGGCAGCTGTACTTACAGGTGTGGTCTTGCCTCTCCTTTTCTACATGCACGTTGCTGTCCCTGGGCATGCTCTGGGCTTCCTCTGCTTATATTCAAGTTGTGCGTTTTAAAACCCCTCCCTGTGCTGCTTCTGCAGGGCCTGGAATTGGCTGTGGCTTCATGTGCCCTCTGCACCTTCTGGTGCCTTCTATGCTGAGCAGAAGCAGGGGCTGGGAGCTATGCTGGGACAAGAACCTCCCTATCAGTAGCTCTGTTATGGTTTCAGGTGTTTTTGGTTGTCCTTTCCTCAGGTAGATGCATCTAGTGGGACAGCAAAGAGTAAATTGAGCTGCAAGAGAGCAGAGCCTCTCCCTGAGGGTTTTTGATGCAGCTGTAGGGTCCAAATTGCTGACCTCAGTCATGCCCTCCTGTAGGCATTTTTCCTGCATCCCCTTTCCCAGCAGAAATCATCTCCATCTTCCTTATGGCACCGTTTACATGCGAGGGGTTTTTGTATGAGAGGTTTTTACAGGAGGACTCTGATGATTTTCCTGGTTTTGCTGCTGTTGTGTGAAGGCTCGTGGGCACTTCCCCCAAAGCAGGACCAGCCATCCAGGAATGCTTCATGTGAGCAGGATGTGCTGGCTTGGAGAGGATCTGTCTACTGGGGAGCCGCCAGCATGGAAGGCACTCTGGAGAAATTCCCTATGAACCAGAACCGAGGAGGATGCTGTTTTCTGTAGAAGTGTCAGAAGGCCACTGGAGGCAGTGGGCAACAGAGAGCAACTTTCCTATGGGAAAGTAAAGCCTTGTTCCATTTTTAACCCTTGGTAATTGAGTCCAGGGTGAAATGTGACCCCAGGTTACATAGTTGTAATGCCTTCTCTGTGCGCTGGGCTCCGGGCCCTCAGGAGGGGGAAGGAGCAGTCATTTGCTGGTTTTGGCCCAGCTCCATGAAGAAGTGAATTTGTTAGTGCCTGTAAAGAACGAAAATCAGGAGGCAGGAAGTAGACATCTCCTTAGCAGACATCAGAGCTGACAGCCCTGTGTGTGGCTTTGGGGACACCCACCCGGGCCATTGTGTGTAGTCAGGCAGAAGAAAGCAGAGTGGAAGGGGAGTTTGGGGTCCCTGGTGGGCCTCTGAGGCAGGAACATGTCCCTGTGGGAGTCTCTGTCCTGGGAAACATGTGAACTGGCCCTGGACTGCTGTGGCAGGAAGGAAGACAGGCCAGATAGGGAATCTTTTTTGGCAGGGGTCTCTCCTCCCTGCTCAGTGCAGGTATAATGACCTTTCCATGCTCGGCTCTCAGCAGATATTCATGGATGGAGTTGTCCTGCAGGGGCAGGGAAGTAAGGCTAATCCCGTGTGATTAGCGGGAGCTGGGATGGGTGCTTGTGCCATTACAAACCATCCCTGTGAATTTGGGAGCTCTGCAGGCACCCCAAGTGTTTGAGGAAGGGCTGGAAGTCATGCCCAGCAAGGGCACCTCACAGTAGCAGCCTGCATAGGAGACACATTATCTCGGGCAACGGGGATCTCCTCCTGTTCCCCCTCACCTCTTATTTCCAGGAGGCTTTGTAGTGATGGTTACACTAAGACAACAGTGATAAAAAATTTATTTGAGCCTTGTCATTAAAAATAGATGGCTGTAGCCTAAAGGTGACTTGTTGGGTAACTTGTGCTTACTGTTCTGCTTTGTTGCTTTTTTCTTCACATTTAGTTTTTTTCAGCCTTACAAATATTAAATATGCCATGTCAGGTTGGTTTTGTTGCAGTCTCTTAGGAAGAGCTGCCCACTGGGAACTTTCTCTGCCTTGAGGATGTCAACAAATCGTTTATCATCCATGAGGAAAACAACGGACATGACTGTAAAATAGAACTCAGAAAAAAAAAAAAGTGAAGTGGACAGTTAGCAACAGTCAGCAGTTCCTCTGAACTTGTTTCTTCAAATATCCTTGTTCTAAATTGCCTGTTGTCCACAGAGACTTGAAGGGAAAAAGGGTAGGGAACACAAGACCAGAGTTTTTGGTGTTAAATACTTCCAGACCTCCTGAGGCCATCAGGAGGGAGCAGACCAGCTGCTGGTAAGGCTCCAGATGCTGCCTTGGGGAATGGATCACCCCAGGGAGCTGGCTGGCTGCAAGCTCTCTCAGATGCCTTCTCCTTCTGTTTGTGTGAGGCAGCTTCTATGAGTCTTATCCCCCCAAATGGCATGAGATTGATCTCTGGGGCTTCCAGGGAACATGGGGCGGGGAAAAAGAAGTGGCAAGAGGTGATGGAAAGCCCAAAGGATCCTCAGCTCTGTGCAGGGGTCTCCAGATGCAGGGCATGTTGTGGGCAGAGGAGGACTGAGTGGGTTTGACTGCCATCCCCGATGTCTCTGTGGGGACACAAAGCTGAGCAGGCTTTGTCCCAGAGGTTTTGTCATTGCTGGGGAATCACACCAGGAATCTGCAGTGCTTGGATGTGACAGGCTGTCTCCAGTCCCTACTGGTGCCTCACAGACTTGGGAGCAGCTTGGGCCACGTGGAGGAACATTGCTGCCTCTCCAACTGCTCTGAGAGGCAGCTCTTCTGAGCTGCACATCACCAAAGGGATGGTGCCAACAGGGCTGGAAGGGGACGAGGGAGCGTGCTGGAGTGAGGTGGCTGGAGAGGTGCAGGGACAGCACTGGAGATGGAAAAGATGGGCTGGAAGGGGGTGTGGCACATGGTCCAGAGCAAACTGTGACAAAAGGGGGGTGGGGTGGTGGGGTGCAATGAGAGGCAGAAGCTCCATCACCTGTGGGTGAGTGCCTGGGGAGTGTCACATCACTGTGCAGTGAGGCTGCCAGTGTAGGTCATGTCACAGTTTGCAGAGATCCCCCGAAAACAGGGAACCATTCCTTTTGTTCTTGAAGACAAAGGATCTCTCTCTGGATCTCTTCCAGAATGTAATGCTTTGGCATGGAACAAGAAATTCTATTAACCCTACTCCCCTCTCAGCCCAGTAAACTGGAGGTGCTGACCAATCCAAGCACCTCTTCCACCTCTTGGAAATTCCGGGAAATAAATGTTTTGCCGCTAGTGCAAAATAATTAGGAAAGGGAATTTGTGTTTTGTTGCTGGATGTGCCTTTTCCCACCTCCTTGATTAATCCTGGATGCAGATGCTAGTCATTAGCTGTGCAGCTCAGGATTTGTGTGTGTTGCCAGGACTTGACCTGCATCTTGTAGTAACAAAAGCAGATGAAACATCTGCTTGGGGGGGGAAAAAACCCCATGGAGTTTCCTGCCACTTTGGCTGGGAGAGAGGAAGGGACAGGAGGGTGGAGAGGGCACAAACAAGATAGTGTTCAGGGTGGAAAAATGTGATCTGGATTCTCCATAACAAACTTGTCTCTCAAAGGCTCTCTGAGCCAGCGTGAACAGGAATTTTGCAATGACTGGAAAGTCCAAGCTTCTCAGTCCCAGAGGATGATGAGGGGCAGTTTGCAGAGAGGCACGGGTGGGTGGGAACGTCCTCCCCAGATTCTCTTGGGAGGTGTTGATTAGGGCCACTGTTGTTAGAGCTGATTGATCACTGCTGAGCAGGGAACAAATAGTGATGTCAGACAAAGGCCACCAGCCGGGACGGGGGAAGGGGGCCTGCGACACTGTGACACCCTGCCATGGTGAGGATATTAATTCTCAAAGAACTGTTATTGCTGAAAGGCTGTATTGTTCCTCAGGGACGGACAGATGACGATCTAAGTCATCCCCGTTATTCCAGCTGGTGGTCCCCAGCAGCCACTGGGAACAGACCCCGTCGGTGCTGTTGCTCGTGGTGATGTGGTTTTTTCAGGCAGCACCTGGGTGTGGGGGATTTGAAATGAGCAGCCCTAGTGCCCCATGTGGAAAAGAAATGCTCTAGTAAATGAGTGAGAGGGGTCCCTGGGGGCTAACTGAGCATTGTGGACACCAGTGGATGTGTTTTGGATACTTCAGTAGGGACAGATATACTTGGGATGACAGGAGACAGGGAGCTGATGGGATAGTGGTGCGTTCAAGCTTGAGAAAAACTGCTGCAGAAGTGAGTTTGCTTTGTCTAGAAATTAATTTTCAGTTTCTGCCCTATGGAGCCTGTGGCTGTCCTTGCTGTCACTGGACATAAAGGGTTTCCATAGGACCCTTTCCAGCAAGGAGGGTGGCTGGTGTCACAGAGCAGTTGCAATGTTAGACTGTCTTCAGGGTGTGACGAGTCATCCTGTAAAATGTGAAGTAAGTTGCTATTTGCAGAAAGTTTTTGTGGAAAAGGCACTTAACCCAGAGGAAGAGGTCTTGTTTCCAGAGCAGTCGGCTTTGAGTGGACAACGTGTAAAACTTCATGTGCAAGGGGGGGCAAAGTTAAACTTTTCTCTGACAAGATAAACCCAAAACAAACCAGGGAGGCAAGGCCCATGGCCACAAGTAAATCAGTGTGGAGCTATAAAAAGGATAACTGGTTCCTGGCAGGCAGCTTCAAGCATGGGCCCTTCAAGTGTCCTGCCTGTCCAGGCTGAGCTGCTGATGCCTGGGAAGGGGATGAAAGAGTAGCAAAGAGTTGACTGCTGAAAATTTCCTTCCTGATGCTGGGAAGGACGAGCAGTTCTTCCTCAGGGTGAATCACACCCCGGCACTAAGCAGCTAATCCTACCGACTGTGGCTGTTCCCTGATAAGCTATCCTGCCAACTCTGATGAGTTTCCAGCAACTTCATTAGAAAAAATAATGTTAGAAGCGATTGGAAGTCAATTCTGTTTTATGTGACTAATGTTAATTATTATTACTTTTGTTAGTTAACCTAATCCACCGAGATTCTCCCATTAATAGATGTTACTAATTTGTACTCAGAGTACACTATCTTCCACCGGTGGATTTCAGAGCACTTCCCCCACTGCCCTCTATTTTGTATTTAATGTAGCTCAACATTTTATTTAAAGTTAATTATTGTGAGCTGTAAGTTTCCACAGTCTCCTATAAACATCAACTAAGCGTTGCAGTCTGGGGCTTTTTTACAGCGTGTCAGGCAAAGAAACACAGGATAACACTTTGGGAATGCTGGAAGGCGTATGACTGAAAATGGAAATTGGCAGATAAGTGACTGGGAATAGCGTATCGCTCTCCTTGCAGGAGGTAAGAATTGTGCAGTGTGTGGATGGAGGAAAAATTGGGCTGACATAACCTGAATTACCTGCTCATGGGCACAAAGTGGTCTCTGACTCCTCACTGTGCTCTAGTTTAAGATGGAGCCACAGCCAGTGGTGTAGCACAAGCAGTTTTTGATAAGTGCAAACCCATTTAAGGACTATCAAGCCTTGTGGCTGAAAATCCTTCGATCAAAGCCTCTATCTTGCTTCAATTTTTTTTGTTAACCCTTTTGTTTTATATTTTTCTTTTTTTCTTCCCTTTTCTCCTCTGTGAGGCAATCCAAGAGATCTTGTGCCATGTTGGATGTGGGTCCCCTGGCAGGGCTTGGAGTGGAGCAGCTGGGCTCCCTGGAGCTGCTGCCTGGCAAACAGTGCCCCTTGCCCACTCAATGCTGCTGGGGGGGATGGTTTGAATGCAGCCTGCAAAGAGACTGGTTTAAAACAGGGTCGAGGGCTCCAGACAATCTCTATAACTTCGACACATGTTCGGGAAAACCGTGTGTATAGCTCAGCACATCGAGTTGTGTTAACAAAACTCCCTGCCAGTGAGTGGAGTGTTTGTTTGGACATGGCATTGTGATCCCTGTATATCTGGGCAAGGATTATTTTCAATCCTAAAAAAATAACAAACCACAAAACTATGGAATTTATCATATAGAAGAATCAGTAGGAGGTCAGGGGTTGTCTGAGCACAGCACCGAGGGCTGTGCTTGTTGTGTTTGGCTTTGAGAGAGAATTCCCAGTGTGATTTTTTGGGGCAGCAATCAATCTCCATCTCTTTTAGCTTCTTTCTTTGATGGTATAACAACACATGTCTGTGCTGCAAGGTGGAGGGGGAGCCTGGTGCAGGATCACACAGTGGGGGTGCCAGTGGTGGAATGGAATAGTTTGGGTTGGAAGGGACCTTAAGGGTCATTTTGTTCCATCCCCCTACCATGGGCAGGGACACCTTCCATTAGACCAGGCTGCTCCAAGCCCTGTCCAACCTGCCCTTGGACACTTCCAGGGATGGGGCAGCCACAGTTCCTCTGGGTAACCTGTGCCAGGGCCTCACCACCCTCACAGGGAAGATGTGGGGATGGCACAAGAGTGGCCCCCTTTGTCCGAAATTTTTTGGGGCACTGGATGGTAAGTAAATTATCTTCCTTTAATCACAGTTCTATCATTAGGTATTTTGTTAAGAAAGATATGGATTAGTTTTTTGCAGTTTAGTTGCTTTGGTACAGCTGAGAGCAGACTTACTTGCTCTGCATTGCAACTGTTTAACTGTGAGTCTGCGGTGTGGTCACTCACCTTCCTGCTCTGCTGCAGTTCTCCACCTCAAATCAGCACAATGCTAATTATTTCTCAGTTTTAGTTTGGAGTGCAACTTTAATGGGAATGTTAATTTACAGCAACTACTTCACAGTGCATTTTTTGGGAAAAAGCTCTCAGCTTTTCCATGTGGTTATCAGATAGTGACTGTAAAACCCCAGCCCTCTACTTGAGCTAACAAAGATCATAACAATGGTTAGTGAAAGTTAAAGTGCTCTGCAGTCAGTTATTGTTCCATTTGGTTATTTATGGGCAGCTTCCTGTCTTGAGGAAAATCTGTAAACCTTGTATTAGTTACTGGGAGAAAGCCACTGCTGGGATATGATAACACTGGGGTTTCTCTGTCCTGCAGCCCTCCTGGCTCTGCCTTGGGGTTGGGCAGCTGCTGCACAAAAGTAACATAACACTTGCAAAATAACAAAGAAACAAAATAATAAAATCTGATTTTATTTGTCTGGCTTCTTAACACTCTCCTGTTGAGGAGGGGAAGCTGATGGGATGCTCCGCTTTGGGGACCATGCGTGGCACTGCAGGAACCAGAGCACAACCACAGGCACTGAGCAAACACCTGGGCAGGTTTTCAGGCAGGGCTGCTGACACCTGATGAGCACTTCAGGCGCACCCCTTGTGCTGTCCTTGCAGTTCTCCACTGCTTGGGAAAGCTGTATGTCTGCTGCATTGCTTAGGGGTCTCCCTTACACTGACTTGCCAGCCCTTTTGCAGTGGCAGAGGAAGGATGCTCTGTTCTGGGACTGCCCCTTTTCTGTCTCCTGCTCCCAGTATGAGCTCAGATCGATCCCCTATTCTCACTCTGCTTTAGTTTCCCATCTCAAAAACAGTTTTGAGGAACAAATTGGGAATAAAGCAGTTGCCAGCTTTGCACGCCTAAATTCAGAGATCAGCCCTACAGAAACATCTTCGACAAGAAGTTGTGAATGAAATGAAGTTTCTCTTACTCTGCATCCTTCATGCTCTTCATGAGTGGCCAGCCTAGAGCATGGAGCTGACATAATAAGATTTTTGGGAGGTGAACTGGTGACAGCAAGATGGGGTGAGTGTTAGGAAGTGGTTGGAGTGGCTGGTTATTTTGGAGAGGACAGCCCACCAGGATGGCTCCTGGCTATGTTCTCCCCACAGCCCTGTGCACTGGTGACCAGCATGGGAACACAGGGCAGCTCAGCCTTGCCTTTTTATTTCAGAAGAAAACGTTTGCTGGAGAGTTGTTGACTTGGGTGCAGATGTTTTGTGTCTCTCGTCCATCGAGGTCAGTTGGAGTTCTGCCAACACGAGTGACGTGTGTGCAGCAGAGGCCAAAATCTTCCCGCAGATGAGCGCTGTGGGACTTGTCTGTGTCCTCCAAAAGACGGTAGCTTGGCTTTTACAGCATCCCAGCACAAAGGGGGCCTGAGGCTGAACTGGTGACTTTGGTGCAAAATCAGGGTAAGAAGGTCTTGTGTAGCACCACTGGTCCCCATGCCAGGCTGGTCTGGTCTCCGTGGAAAGCTGGAGATGATTCATTTCCCTTGTGAATTCGTGAGGTCTTGTCTCTCCTCCCTTCGGGCATCTTGCTGGTAGCACTGCTCCCCCAACCGCATGCATGGTGCTCTTTGCTCGTTAGGTCTATTTATAGGGAATTTAATAAGATATCAATTAAAGGAATGAAAACAAACTGAAGATGCCTGTCAGTGGAAAAACTGGAGTGAGACAAGGTTATTGGTAGCAGTTGTTTAAAATCTTGTTGGCTCTTTTTATAGGCAGTTCTAGTTGCTGTGGAACAGCTGGGCTGGACCTGTGTGTCCCAGCAGGTGATGGCAGCCCCTGTGTGGGCCCCTGTCCCTCTGCTGGGACCATCCTGTTGGGCAGCTCACTACAAAAGGGAGGGATGCTGGTGAAAGAAGTGGGCTTGAGGGAGTCCCTCTTTCTAAAGCCCGTGCTGGATAGACTCTGTTAATTAGCTCTCCTGATTTACTGTTTTCCTGTTTGGGGGATATGGTATTTATGATCCTATGGGGAGGATGTGAGCTGGCATGGAGAGAGGAGATTTCTGATCCTTCAGGGCTTTATGATCCTCTTTCCTCTTGAAAACTCCAGCTGTGGGGAGACCAGGAAATTGGAGATTTGTTTCTGACTGAGTGAATTAGCGTCTGTCTCTCTAAAATCTGTTTCTCTTAGTTTTGCTGCACCCTAAGTATTATTTTGGCTCGCTGCCTCACACCTCTGCAGTGTCAGCATGGGGAGAGCCCCAGGCTGCAGTCTGAGCCCATCCCAAACTGTCAGCAGTCTCCAGGTCTGTCTGGGATCTCTGGTCTGTTCAGCTGTCCCATGGTTTCAAGAAGGTGGAGGTGAACAGACAGAAATCCTCTGGTCAGGGTCCTTCCAGGCTTGGAGCTACTGCCCACATGCTCCCAGCATTCCTGTCCCCATCTTCAAAAGTCACCTGGAACAAATTATTTCTCTTTAAAAGTTTGAGCTGCTTCTGCTCTGCATTCCTGTATGCTCTGCATTCTGCAATCTTTTTATAAGAGCATGAAGTGATAGGACAAGAGGGAATGGCTTCAAACTGAGAGTAGGTTTATATTAGATATTAGGAAGAAATTCTCTCCTGAAAGGGTGGTGAGGCCCTGGCACAGGTTGCCCAGAGAAGCTGTGGAAGTGTTCAAGGCCAGGTTGGACAATGCTTGGAGCAACCTGGTCTAGTGGAAGGTGTCCCTGCCCATGGCAGGGGGCTTGGAATGGGATGATCTTTAAGGTCCCTTCCAACCCAAACCATTCTATGATTCTCAAGCTGGTGATGTTATCCCTTGCCTGGTATTCTCTCTGGGGAGACTGTGGTGAACAAAGCAAGGACTTTGCCTGGATCAAGTCTCAGCCCTACTCATCCCTACTTGTACTGTCACCTCTTTCTGATTTTTTTCTGCTCTTGATGCTTTATCCATCATATCCTCCTGGGGCCACCTCTATCCAGCTGCCTCCTGTTTGTCAGGTGCTTCCTCTCTCCTCCACTTCACCCCCCAAAAAGTTACCACACAGAGCAAACTCCCTCCTTCGGCCTTATTAAAAACACCAGGGATATGGATGTGTGTAGCTCCTGGGCTCTATTTGATATTGTTCAATCAGTTGAGAGCAAGAGGAAGGAAAGTGCTGAGTTGGGGGAATTCAATAGGCGCTGTTCAAAAAAAAAGACATGTCCAAGAGCACAAACATGATCTCATGCACTGTAGACTTTGTGATCTGGGAACTACAGAAGGCTGAGCCTTTGTGTCTGGGCAAACAAAGGAACAGAAATAGCAACCCAGAAATATTAATTCATTGTCAAAATTATCCTCAGTGCTTCGCAATATGATTTATATGGAGCAGAAACCAGGACAGCTCTGCTTTGCTCCTCTATGTTAAGTGAAAGACCAGTGAAAACACACGTGTTAGGCTTAGCTCTGGGGGCTTCTGCCTTGCTCTCTAAGACACTGGAGTGGCTTCTTCATGCCTATGTTAGAAAATCAGCCTTCAAGTCATGCAGTGGCTGAAATGCATCTAGGGCCACTACTGCTTCTAATTTAGGAATATCACTTGGAGGTTATCAAACAAGCAATACTTTGATCCTGCCTTGGCATTTGCACACCCAGCAGCATCCAGGGGGCTCACTCTGGGTGTCCTTCCTGCCAGCTGTCTTCCATCACCATTTCTGTTCAGGAAAAGCAGGCCAAGACTATCCATGGAAAAGAACTTTGAAGGAGAATGAGGACAAACTGGGTTCACAAAAGGCCTTTGGAGAAAGGGAGCTGGGGGGAAGGAAGTGTGTTTCAAAGGTTTGTGTCAATTGGGGTTATTTTCTAATTAGGCTGTCCCAGTGTATCCCAGTTTCTGTACATCCTCTGGACGTACCATACCTCGGACCAGCCCTATAATGCGCCCTGGGAAGCCAAGGACATCAGGGCTGAGGAGCTGTTAAAAATGGGAGGATAAAACAAAAAGCACGACTGGCACTGTGCTTGTGGGTAGCGTGAGACCATGCTCCAATGAACCATCTTTTTATTGCTATTTCTGTGAAATATGTTTTTTTTTCCCCCCTCAGGATCCTTTCTTTTTTTTTTTTTTTCATTTGTATTTGGATGCCTGTGTCTGTGCAGATCAAACAACATACTTCCATCATTACAAGTCAGTGAGTCACAAGGGCCATAATGACTCTATCTTAAAAATAACCCCAAAGCCCTGTTGCAATTGCTCTGCAGGCTGGGATGTGTTCTTGCATTCCCCAGGGAAAGTCAGAGGCAGACTGAGGAAGAGACCCAGGGAGAGACGGTCACTCTCATGAATAGGCTGTGATGACTTTTCTTATCTGCTTTTTGTCCTCTTTGCAGCTTGGCTTTTTGCTCAGATGTGAGCTCTGTGAAATGGATGTTTCCTTTCAACCCTCCTCCACCTCCAGTTCTTTTGCCTTTGTCTCCTTTTCTTCCCCTATCTCCTTTTTTGGGGGGGGAGTGGGGGCGATGGGGGTGGTTTAGAAAGATCTCTGTTAATAGAACTGTGGCTGCTCCAGTCACTTCGGTTTTAGTGTGAAAGAAATGATATTTCCAATGCTCAGGTCTTTCCTCTCCGAGGTAGTGGGGGGAGTGGAAGGGGAGAAGCAGGGTTATTTCCCGATGGTGCTCTATTGCAATGAGATTTGCATGAAGCTTGAACCTGGTCTGTTGATAAAGGTGCAAACTTCCAGCTTCTCCCTCCCTAAGAATTGCTCAGTTTTTAGTTCTTTTGGATATCTGGACATGTGGTGCCTTTAGATCTCCAAACAAGAGACTCCTGTGCATCAGCAGTAGTTTTTCCATAAGTATCTTTTCTTAAGGCAGGACAGTAAAGCACATTCCTGTTTATTCCAGACTGGGAATGGATAAAGTGATGCAGGGGAGCAATAGCAGCCACTGTTCAGGTGTTGGGGGCGAGCAGCAGTCAGATCTGCACCCAGTGCCCTTTTATTTAGAGCCTGGGGATTTTGTCATAGATTACATGGGGAGCTGGAGCACCCAGCTGTTTTTCCTGCCTGTAAATCACCTGCAATGCAGCTTCTCATGAGACACAATCCATCTCTCATATCCATGATTTGTTTTGAGCTACTGATCTGTTGATGCTCTTTTGTGACCCCAGGAGTGACCCCTCTAGGACAAAGACCATGCAGGGTGAAGTGGAACATACCATCACCTGCATATCTCAAGGGACAGGCACTGGTGGCCTCAGCTTTATCTCCTTGTCAGTGTCATCAGACGAAGGTGGTGTTGGCAAGTGGCTATCCCAGAATAATCCAGCAATAATAAGTTTAAGCATGAGATGAGGCTCACTTAGAGATGGAGGGAAGTCCAGGCACATTTTGAGAGACACAGACATAACATGTCACAAGTGAGGTAATATTTCTTTTTTTCTTCTTTGGTGATATTTAATTTATGCAAAATGGGGAATGGAACTGCCTTTGCTAAGCCTCTTCTTGGTTTTCCTGTTTGTTTCTGCTTTTTTACTTTTTGGGGCAGAAAGTGTGACTCTTCCAGCTGCCTAGTTTCAGTTTGCCTTCTCTTAATATTTCTGTTTTCCACTCTGTTCCCTGAAGCTCTTCACTCTGACTCCCCAAAACCACCCTGCACAGACGTAGAACCAGTGGGTATTTCTTTCTTTCTGCTTTGTGATGGCAAAAGCATTTATCAGAAAGATGTGTTGTAGGTAGCTGGAGGATGTTCACACCTTTAGGCACAGCTGTATCTTTTGAAAAAAAAAAAAAAAAATAAAAATCCCAGACCCTCTGTCCAGAGCACCCTCAAAGCCTCTGGAAGATTTGATGTCTTTCCAGAAATCTCAGCTCTTTTAATCCAACAGAAAAAGCTCCCTCCTTGAGCTTGGCTGTGGGCTTTCCACCAGCTCCCCCAGTATGTTGTGATCTTCACCTGCACTCTGTCTGCTCTCAGCTCTGGGCTTTGGCCCAGGAGAACTATACATCATACTCGATTGTGACTTATTGTACCGGCTGCTTTCAGGAGGAATGAGGCTGATGAACTTGTTTTGCCTCTGACCTGAGCAGATGGAAATGGAGGTCTCCAGATGGGCAGCCAAAGGGCTGTGCTAAGCACTGGTGCTTCACCTCACTGAGATCTGCCTTTTCTAGGCAAACCCTTAGGCAGGACACAGACCTTTGCTCCTTCCCTAGACGCTGTCCAAGGCAGAGAGCTCACCCAGCCCATTTCCAAGTGGGGCTCCTTATCAGCTGCCCACTTCAGCCCGAGGGGCTGGTTGATAACTGAGCTGGTGCTGGGAATGCATGGTCGGAAGTCACTAATTGTTTAATGCATAATGTTATCACTGTTCTAGTAATAGCAGTGGTGCAAATCTAGGTGAAAGCTCCAGCTCTCATTGCTGTCACTTTCCCAGGAACTCCCAAACTCCTCAGGGTTGTGCTGTCCTTTCCAAGCCACTGCACTGACTGCAGCCTCTAACCTGTGTACATGAGATCTGGACCCTTTAATTCCTGAAATATTTCTTCCAAGTCTTATCCTTACCATTTAGGAAAGAAAAATGCATCCATAAAATATGCACTGAAAATAAGGAGCCACTCACCCACACCAAGAAGAGCACAGTTTCCTGCTCAACAAAATACTCATCCTCTTTGAAAATAAGGAGGAATAGGTTCATAGTAAAAGAGGGGAAGTTTAGGTTAGACATACGCAAGAAAATCTCCCCTGTGAGGGTGGTGAGGCCCTGGCACATGTTACCTGGAGAGGCTGTGGCTGACTCTTCCCTGGAAGTGTCCAAGGCCAGGTTGGATGGGGCTTGGAGCAACCTGGTCCAGTGGAAGGTGTCCCTGCCCATGGTAGGGAGTTGAAACTAAACAATCTTTGAGGTCTTTTCCAACCCAAACTATTCTATGATTCTATAAATAATAGTTGAATAAATGTGATTCTCAAAGTGGATCTCTGAAATGGCCCATTTTGTCCGGCTGGGTCATCAGCCAGCAGGAGCTTTGGGCAGTTGTGCTTCTCAAAATTAGTTCTCCTAAGGCTAGAGGAGTTGGGCATTTTTCTGGGTTTTTTGCATGCAGGTGTAAGGCATGTGATGTCTCATAAGTTTCTCTGAATGGTTATAAATTATTAGCAGCTGTAGCTAATTAATCTCAAGGGTTTAGTGGTAAAATTGTCTAGCACACATAAAGAAGAATGAGTACTTTTATTTTACTTGGTCACTTTTTAGTTTACTATCTAGATCTACTAGTTACTTAGGATGTGAACTTGGGCAAGCCATGAATCCCTTGCAACTGAATTTCTTCCCTAGAATGCTAATGCTGGTAGCTCTTAAAGGCTCTTGTGTACCACTTTGAAACTGCATGTGATGAAAAACATAAATAAGCTACTAACTAGCCTTGGCATAACTCCCTGAGCAGTATCTATTGATATGAATGTTGGCTACAGATAAAAGTATCATTCTGTCTTGATGGTGATATTACTGGGATGAGGTTTTAATCCAAAACTGTGAGGGCAGATGAGACTTTTTCAAAGGAGAATATTCTCTTGGATCATTCACTGGCCTTGGAGCTCTAGATACTGAGAGTCTATTTGTGACATGGCTTTTATTTATTTCTTTGACTGGTGGTTAAATGTTAATAGGAACCAGGATACTTCTCTCAGAAGTGTCTTAGGTTTCTAAATCTACCCTGCAAAATATACAGGGTTCAAGTATCTAAGTTAAATGGTTTTGTTTGTTTGTTTGTTTGTTTGTTTGTTTTTTGGGGGGGAGTTGGTACAATTTGAATTAAGTTGTGTGCTGTGTAGTAGCAGGAGAACATACTGTGATCAGCCTCAGAGTCAGCCACACTCCCTGGTCTACCTACATATGCTAAATGTATAGAGATCATGTCTTTACCAGTGGGTGGTTGGCATTCTGGATAAGGAGCTGCCTCTGAGTCAGCTCTAATGGATTTAATTCTCTTGGTCGAGCAATAGTGGTTTACACTTCCAAAGTGCAAAGCCCTTCTGGGTTGTGTTGCTCTAGATAAAGTATTACATGCAATACAAACCCATAGTATGCTTCATAGGCTGATTAAATAACCATGTTATGCTCTCAGCTTTAATTTGCTAAAGAACAGCCAGGGCTATGACAGCTTGCTGAACAAGAGGAGTGATTTGGAACCCTTACTTGCAGAGTGTGTCTGTCTGAAGAGCCCAAATTGCAGCCTCTATGAGAGTAGTGGCAATTAATTACATATTGCTGCAAAATTCTGGCCTGGATTCCTGTCTTGGTCCCATGGAGGAAACAAGCACAAAACTGAGAGTGGTACAGAGGGAATCAGAAGATTAAGAGAGGATGAAAAGCCTTGCTGGTTGTTTGTTGGGCAGGAGGGAGGGAGAGAGAAGGAGGAAAGGGGAGATGAACTTCTGTGAGTGACACGTGGCTTGAGAAAGGATGCTGGTACCTGCTATGGAGACACAACTCCATGTGGTTGCATCCTGAGAGCCCAGCTCTTGCCTTGGCTGTACAGCTGTGTGAAGTGGTAGGATTAGAGCAGAAATGCACACATATTTCCTTTTTCCCTTACTTTGGTGACTGGTCACACTTTAGCTGTGCCAGCTCTGTAGTTCTTGTTACTGGAATAAGCAATGCAGAACGATGGACAGTGGTCTGTTGCTGGGGTTTGTTCTAGCAGAGGTTTTATGGAGGTTTTATGGAGTGCCAATTGCATGCAGAACAGCAGAGCCATTTCACATTTCTTTCAGTTTGAAGTGCTACTCTGAGGAGCAAAAGCTCTGAGACTGCATCCCAAGCAGTCTAGTTATTAATTATGATGCTCATTTTTGGGGATATGTAGTCTTTTGCCCACTTGGAGCTTAATGGGCCTGCACAGCCTGATTCCTGCAGGATGGTCATTTATCAAAGTACATGCCTGGACTAGCACACAGTTGCCAGTCTCTAGGACTTTCTTCACCTGCTGAAATCAATAGCAATCTCTGAGCAGAGGCTGTAAAGAGGCAGCAGCAGGACCATTGCTCCTAGACTAGGATATGAGAGAGACACTCTCAATGTTTCTGGAATATTGCAGCTACCTCTGGATAAGGTTTTTTTTTTCCTTTGGGTTTTTTACATCTGCCTTATTCACTATGTGACTGTTGCTTTTCCTTTTCCTTTTTAGTTTCTTTGCATTGCTGCTCCTCTGCCTGATAAGTGTGTCCATGTGAACTAGAGAAAAATGAGTTATGCTTTTAAGTGTCTCAATTAAGACTTTAATTAAACACTTCTCCCCCCTCCACCCCACCCCCCCTTTTCTCAGAGTATTTTTCACTGACATGATGGTAACGTCTAAACCAGTTCTTAAAAGCTGGTGTCTAAACAATCTTGTGCTTAAAAATGAACAGGTAGATGTCTTTCCAAACACTCATGCCCTCACATAATAAACCTTCACATCACCACTGAGACTTGTCAAGTGTGAGCAGCAGCAAGTGAGGTGAACTGCCCTCAGGTCAGGGGGAATTGGTGTTGGAGATGGGATTAGGTGTAGTCCTCCTGAGGCAATATGAAGTCTGGTTCTTAAGGAATGTCTCTAAGTACATCTGAAAAGTTGGTTTGTATCTAAAAAGTAAAAATAAAGTTACTCATAACACAGTCCTTGCAGAAACAGCACCTATTTGTTTGCTCAGTGTTAAGAATAAGAAGTGTCTTCATGGCCTAATGGCCTGCAGAGAATTTTCCTCAGAGCTGAAATCCTCTAGTGGTTATTGCAAACCCCTCCTCTGTGGTGGATACGTATTTATACCAGGAAATTGAATTAGAGCTTCTTATTCCCAGACAGCTCCAATGAGAATTGGGTAACTCCACTGGGTAACTGCAGGGTTGCCTCTGTGAGATGTCTCTGCTATTCCCTGGTCCCCAAAGCCACCCAAAGCATCTTGCTACCTTCCTGGCCAAGACACTCAACCAAAGGGGGGATGCTGGCAGTATGAAATTTTGGGGTCCTTATAGCCTTGTGAGGAAAAACACTCTAATGAGGAACCTTCATTTCCAAGGTTGCTGTGTCACACACTCTCTAACACTGAAAACTACCCAGCACCTCCTGTTCCCTACTAATTCTAAGAGACATTCAACTGACATGGCATGGGGATGAATTCTTTGTTGTGGTGATAGTTTAAAGCAGGATCCCTCCAGGACTGCTCCATGGTTCACAACTGGCTTCCCTGCTCCTTCCTTCTGACATGTGCCAAGCCCCTGTCCCTCCATGAGCAGAGTGTGATCACAGAGGCTGATGGGGCTTGCCTTAGATCCTGGCTCTGTGGGTTTTTGTGAATTAGTGGAAGTTGCTCGTAGTAAAAAGATGCCTCCGTTTCCCCACTCATAAAATGGAAGTTCTGCTTCTCTAAATCTCATTGTACTTGCCAAATGTTTTTAGATAAACAGATGAAAAGGAGCTCAGAGGAGGGATCTCAAGGGATGTGAATTAGCCATCAGCAGACCTTCAACTGGACTTAATGAGATGGAGAATTAATAACCCCATGGGTGGGTCAAGCTACACTAACTATGTACCTGTGTGCATAATTGATGACCCCCTGGTGCAGAGATCCGCTTGCCAGTGTCCTGGCTCGGGTTATGCTCACCCAGTCACCTGGCACAGCTGTAAATTAATCCCTCTGTGCACATATGGCAGGCAGGTCCTGCAGCTTTCTGTCAGGAATTCAATCCCATTCTTGCTCCTGGTGTTGAGTTCCCCTGCTTGGAACTGAGATGAGAAGGCAGGAGCACTGTCTGCTCAGCCCCTGGGAAGGTCCTTCAGTGTCCAAGAGCTGAAACCAGAGCCAGGACCTGCTCCCAGGGTCTAAGCCACTGCTTGGAGAGCGGATGTGAGTGTGCCAGGGGATTTCTTGGCTTCTGTGATGGAAAGAGCCCTGTGGTGAGAAGCTGAGGAAAGTATCTGGGCATGTACGGCACAATGTCACTGAGGAAGGAAGCGCAGAGGGGGACGTGCAGCAGCTTGCAAGGTAGGGATGCTAAATCTGCCCTAAAATTCCATAATTATCACAGGTGTTCGGCACAGGGGTAATTTGTTGTGTTGGGAATATGTGCAATCCATGTAAAAGAAAATCCAGAACAGTCAGATGACAGGCACTTTTCTCAGAGTAGTTCTCAGGCCTTGGTGTTCCGGACAAATTTTAGGGACTTTTTTTGAGTCTGGAGAGAAAACCTGTGCAGTTTCTCCCGCTTTTACATCTTTCTCCATTGCAGTTGGTCTGTGTGCTGTGAAACCAGCTGATGCCTTCTCCTCTGGTAGCTACTGCCTTGTGCTGTGGAGTAAAACAATCTTCCCAGAGTGCTAAAATCTTCTGTGATGGAAGGAGCTAGACAGACTGTACAAGTCACTGTTTACGTTCCAGATAGGACACGCTGCACCCGAAGCTGAGTAATGAATCTGAATTAAATCCCTCCTGGTAGGCTGATGCACCTCAAGTGACTGCAGCCGAGCTGCCTCGGCTTACACGAACTGGCAACGTGACTGTCGATTTGGGCTGCTTTATTTCTAGACCCTCCTTTGTAAGTACTATCAGTCCTTGGGGCAAAAACTCCACTGTCCCCCACTGGTTGGGCAGGTGAGGTTGGAACTCGTGATTTTTGGCTTCTGCAGAAAGCCTGGGCTGCCTCCCTTGCTCTGCTCCCTGGAGCTGCTCGGGGCTCTGGCCAAGCTGCAAGTCCTGGAAAGGTCTAGCTCTGAGCAGACACTTTCTGGTCCAGGGCCAGCTACTTAGCTGAGTCTGCTTCCTAGGAAGTGAGGTGGTATTTTGTCAGACTGTGGTCTCTGGGCCTAGCTACTTGCGCTTCCATTTCTCCAGCATGCTCTGGGCTCTGGCAAGAAAACTGCTGATGTTTAGATCTTGTCTAAGTACACTTAAAAAGAAAAAAAACAAGCCCAGCTTGTCTCTGCAGTACACCTTATTTCATGCTTTAATAACACCAAGAGGATTTTGCTGTAGTGTGTCCTGGCCAGATCAGATGAACACAGAAGGCCACTTGTGTCTTGTTTCTTTGCTCTGTCGTCTCCAGGTCCCCTTTACTCCATTTGTGTTTTTATTGAAGGCTGTTTGGAGACACTGGGGAAAGAGATGATTGTGATTGATCTCAGCAATTCTCATATCTCTCCCTCCCAGTAAGCATCCTATGCAGCAGAGCTATATTGTCTTTCAGGTGATGGACGTGGCAAGAACCGGCAGGGCCTCGGTTCATTGATTTAGGGCACTTAATCTTCAGTTTATACTGAGTTTTGTGTTGAGACATAGCGACTGTAAAAGTGACAAACAATGGTCCAGTGCCTTGTCATGTGATATGTAAAAGGAGACAGAGACATGTGGTTTCTGAAATTCTCTGCTTTTCCACCATTAAAATGTGATTTATAAAGCAGTCAAACTTTTTTCCCTGACTGTTCATAGATCAAGAGAAACCACGTGCACCTTCTGCTATGACAGTCAGTGATTCCTTTCTGGAGTTTTTTTTGTCTGCAGAAGAGCATAAAAGAAATCCCTTTCAAATTTAGGACAGTAAATTCTGTTAAAAATGTTCAAATTCTGAGTAAAAAATGCTGCTTCCCTCAGCTGAAAGCTTCCATCAGCCCCTGAATCACCAGCAAAAGTGTGTCCTTCAGATCGTGAACAAATTCTTGCATCCATCTCCATGTAGGTCTCTCATTGTAAGTCCTGTAAGGGGCAGCTGAAGGAGCTGGGGGGGCTCAGCCTGGAGAAAAGGAGGCTTAAGAGAGACATTCTCACTCTCTTCAGCCCTCTGACAGGAGTGTGGAGCCAGGTGGGAGTTGGGCTCTGCTCCCAGGGAACAAGTGATAGGACAAGAGGAAATGGTCTCAAGCTGTGTCAGGGGAGGTTCAGGTTGGACATCAGGAGGAATTTCTTCACTGAAAGGGCTGTCAGGGCTGCCCAGGGAGGTGGTGGAGTCCCCATCCCTGGAGGTGTCCAAGGAACAACTGGATGTGGCACTCAGTGCTCTGGTCTGGGTGACAAGGTGGGGATCGGTCACAGGTTGGACTCGATGATCTTGGAGGTCTTTTCCAATCTCAGTGATTCTGTGAGTCTGTGATTTTTATGATTCTATGATTCTATATGCACAACTCCAATGTATGGGAATTTCCTTCTGACTGCAAGATGGGTGACCTCCTCCTAAAACTGTCTTCACCTTGGTTACTTCCTTGGTAGCCGAGATACATCCAACCTCTTTGAAAGTCCTTGTTTTAGGGGCACCTGTTCGAGGAGACATTTTCCAGACCTAATTCTTGACACTTTCCTGTAGCCAGCAGTGTTTTCCCCTGTAATGGCAGTAGGGAGAGGGCACAGAGCCGGCAGAGATGTTGGGCATCATGTGCCAAAGGGCAGGCTGAGGGCACAGCTCCTTCCACACCGAGGGTTCTGTGTGCACGTACAGAATTGGCGCCTGCGTTTTTGGCGCGCGCTTGCAAAAGCGGCTCCTCTGAGGATGCAGTGATACACTTGGAGCCGGGCCAGCTGTCTGCATTTCAGAGAGAGGTTCAAGGCACTCTCCTCCTGTGTACCTCCCACAGCACGCCCAAAGCCTGCAGGCACCTGCTCCAACCATACGCCTTGTTGTTGTGGGTCTGGGCTTAGGTAACAGCACAGCTTCTGTTCCTTTCAGGAAGAAAGAGGGAGATGAATACAGGAGGCCACGTGTGTCTAATTTATTCATTCTGTCATCTCCCTGGCTTCTCTTTATTCCCTTCTTGTTTTGTTGAAGGCTGTTTGGAGGCACTTGGGAACGAATCAGTAACAGCACAGTACACGCTGTGCACTCGGTGATTAGCTTGGATGCAGGATAAACATAATATCTCCAACTAAATTTATTTCTTTTTGCTGAATTCGTTATCTGGTCGCAGACAGCAGGGACTGAGACCAGTGAAATGCAACATGCAATGATAGGGGGTAGGCTGTGAATTTAAAACCTTTGCTTGCCCACCCAGGCACCACATTTTTTATTTTGTTTCCTCTTTTTCTTTTTTTTTTTTTTTTTTTTTTTCTTTTCAGTCCCCAGAATAGTAATCAGCTGGAGATCAGGGTTTTCTACCCACTCCTTTTCTCAGAGGAGTTGTGCTGGTATAGTGGATGCTGCCTGTGATAACCCCTCCTTCAAAATATGAAGTTTTTAAAATAGTCATTTTTGGAGTTTCTCATTCCTTTCATTTCCCTTCCCAGTCTTTATTCAGGAAAAAAAGTGAAATGTGGGTGAGTCTCAAAGGGCACTGCCTGGGAACCTCTGCCCTGAGCTGAAGTGAACTGGAGGAAAAGAGGCAGGAGTTGTGCAGAGCACTGGCTGTTTGGGTTTCAAATCACAGATTTTTCCTCCGCTGTTTCTTATTTCAGGGGCTTGAACTTTTCACAGCAGAGATGCTCACAGTGTCTGTGCTTGTCACAGGCACACGATGTGCTCTGCTCCTCCTGCACAGCACAGACCTGCTGCTGATACACACGACATGCCTCAGCCAGACAGACTGCTCAGCCAGCCACGTGCACTTCCTGAAATCCAGGGGATTTTACTCAGTGATGCATGTGGGAATTCCCTCCCTGCCTTGAAGGTTTCTAGTTTGTTGTTGTTGTTTTATTTTGTTTCCCCCTTTATTGATAATTTCTGACATTTTTCAGGGAAGACAGTGTTAACATCAAGAAAAGAATTAAAGCACCAAACAAAAAAGCATGAGAAAAATCTCCAAGAATCAGAGACTTGTTTTCATTTAAGTCCACAAATTCTGTAAAGAATAAGCAGGAAAACATGATCTTCCCTGTTGTAATTTCTTTATAAGAAACAGCCTGAGCCCTGTGAGTGGGGCCATAACATGGGGTGTGTGTGTGGGATGTGTGTTTTCGGGAATGGAGGGGGGCTGAGCACCAAGCAGCTGAATTCCCTGTATTCCAGGTGGATGGGACATGGGAGCAGGCTGGGCCTCCCTCTCATGGAATGCCAGTTCATCCCCTGCCCCAGCAGCCAATACAGTCTCCTGCAGTCCAAGAATCCTCTTCTTTTCCAGAAATAAGGATGGATCGCTTGGTTTTAGGTGTTTTCCCCCTAATTTAGTTTCAGAAAGAGTGAAATCTCTATTAAACTGCCAAGCACAACAAACAGTGGAGTATCCTGTCGCCTGCAAGTCTACCCCTGTGAGCTTTCTCTGGTCAGGGCTTATCTCTGAGGTTGGAGCCCAGCCTGAGGTTTGGATAACTTTGCATTTACAATTTAGAATACGACAATAAACAAGCAAACAACAGCCCCTTTCCCAGACTCACACACACGCATGTACACATATACACACCGAGCAACGCTTAATTCTTGCCATCCATGGGCCTGAGGGCTGTTTATATACAGCCTTGCATGTTTATATATGGAGTTCATCTTTTCAAGTGAAGACAGATTAAGCAGCGGGGTGAATAGACCAGTTATGTGAACTATGGGATTTCCAGCCTAGAAATACTGCCAAGACCAAGCCAGACAAATTGGTAGCACAGCAGTGTTTCTCATTAATGTACATGGAAAGTTGTGCCTTGCTGATAATGCACAACAGCATCCTGTTGGGAGGTTTGGGAACCCATCTGGGAGCAGCTATCAGAGCTGGATTGAGTCGTCTTGCTTTTCCCTGTGTTTTCTCCTCTGACAATCTTGCAGGGGAAAAAAAAAAGTGCAACTCCCCTGCATTGACATCCTAAAGTATGTGGGAATATCAGTATGTGAGTGGTATGGTTTGCTGAGTAGAAATAAGATTATTATATCCTCCCTTCCCTCCCTGCAGCCATTCATTGCTGTGTGGTTTACTGGGTAAGTGGTTGTGGTGCCCAACTTCCATCCCAGGACAAATTATTTCAAACTCGAAAATAAGATTACCTGCCATAATTGCATATGGTGGTTTTCTTCGCTGCTGCCAAGTGTTGATGCTGATGCACAGATTTGTGGGTTGGCTGCTTTTGTATCCTGTATGGAGTGCTCTCCTTCTCTCCCCGGCCTCTGCACTTTTAACACTTCACCTTCCCCAGAGACAGCAGAAAAGAGTGACAGGCTTGTGTCCTGGCCTGGGAGTCAGCTGAATAAACTGCTGGGAACTTCTGGGGATACACAGAATGAAAGAAAAGAACCACATCTCTGTGTTCCCATTCCCAACCATTTTTTTTCCCTATTCTTCCCCTCCCCCCCGCCCCCCTCCGGTTTTGGAAAAATGCATTCTTGGTTCAAATACTTGTTTATGGTAGACTCTGGAGCAGAGGGTGTGTCTCCAATGTCTGGCACAAAAGGTTACAGTCACCATCATCCAAATAACAAGAGGCCACTTGGCCTAGTTGTTCAGGGACCAAAACCCCAGCAATCCCTGGTGGACTGGACTGGGAGGTGCCCTTCTGTTTTCCCTTGGAAAGCCCTTTGTGTCGTCAGGTTGGCTCTTGGCCCCCAGACTTGCTCTCCCTCGCTGCTCATGATGTTCCCCTCCAGGATGTCGTGGGCTTTGCCCTTATTTAAAACTCAGCTGCTATTTCTGGCAAGTGCGCACACGGCGCCTCCGTGTATTGGATTTGTGGGGAAAGCCCCTGATAAGACTCACAATTGCACCGTGGCCGGCTCGGCTGAGGGGTTTGTGTGCCAGGGCTGGCTGGTTCCAGCAGCGTTTGCTTTGGGACATTCTTGCCTTCCTTTGTGTCGGAGGAGGAAGCTGGCAAAGGCCTCGCATTGTTCGGAGCCGGACAACAACAACTCTTGGCTTGGGTGGAACTGGGCTGGGGCTTTTAACCTGCTCCTTCGTGATGGATTGATGGGAATAGTGCGTTAGACTGTCTTGGAGGATGACTAGAAACCAGCAAACCTCTCCTTCCCTGTCTTGGTACTATGGGTCAGGCATCTCGGCATTAGATGAGCAGCCTCCTTCTCTTACCTGGCTGAAAGGACCTTTCCACTTCCTGCAGAAGCATCACATATCTTATGAAGTGACAACACCAAAAGTTTCTGCATATTTCAGACCATTTTTCATTCCATGAACATCTCTCTCACTGCCCAGCAGTGAGTGATCTAGTCACAGACTGTCATTAGGATCTATGTGGGAACGCTCCTTGAAGAGCTAAAAAGCTCTAGCTGGCATTATTTTCTCCTTCCCTGACAGCATGTATTGAGAGGGGTTATGTTGCTTCAGGAGATGAATAGTATGGGTCAGCCTGTCCCAAAATCAGTCTGAATTCCTTCTAGTAACTGTCACGTCTGCAGCTGCCGTGTTGTGCCTGACTGCTGAAATGACAGAAGAGATAGCTCTGATTCATGGAAGGGAGTAAGAAAAGTGATTAAAGTTATGAGCTTGAACTTGGTATAGAGATACCACAGAAATGCCCAGGAATAAGTAAATATAGTTTTGACCCTGAAATGACAGTAATCTGCATGGAAAGTTCTTGCCCTACAGGGCAGCTTGAATTCAGAGCAGTATCTGCAGATGGATGAGGTGCCAAATTGCTGCAGGGCTTCACTGGTCCTGTTGCCACAGCTCAGCAAAGACTGTCCAATGTCTATCCATCATTGCTTGTGCAGAATGGCCCAGGATGAGTGCAGGAGTGTTGTCCATCTAGCTGGAGCAAACCTGGGGGAAAATTTATATGCCAGTGAGTGATTCTCAGACATTTGGGGAGGTGCTTCTCATCTCACTCTGCTTTTATTTTATTTTATTTCATTTTTTTTCTTCAAACACACATATTCCTCTCATCTCTCCCAAATTGTGTTGAGTTACCTCTGATTCTCAGCAGCAGCTGCCTGTGAGTCTCTGCCAGTCTTCAAGGGTTCCTCGAGGGTTTGCCAGGGGAAGGTATGGTGTAATCTTGCCTGAGAGCTGTGTAAAGTGGGGTCACCTGAAGCAGGGAAGCTACAGGAAGGCTTGGGGAGCACAAGCTTCCTGAAAAGGGGAAGGCAGAACTTATACTGTATGTAAAAATTTCATAGTACTCTATGCAGGCGGCTTGGAGCGGGATTGTAAAGTTGTCCAACTTGGCAAGAAAGCCCTCTTGGCTATTTAGTATTTTTTCCCTTTAGAAAAGTACAGTTCTTATCTTGTGAAAATATACATATTTTCTCCATAAAGACAGAATTTTCCTAGTTAAACATCCTGGCTCATCTGCTCCAAGAAACATCATCCTTTCGTTATTTGGCTTTATTTGCCAGATTTTTATAATTATTAAATAGAACATGAAACAGTGAAAATAGTTTATGAGACTGGTTCGACTTTATAAACACCTTAATTCTGTGGAAGTACCTTTCTGACTTGCTATCCTCTGTCAGGAGTTGCATAGCAACCACCTGCCCTCTTAGGTCCTGTCTTGAACTGAGTATTTTTTGTGGAGAAGATGAACTTGACTTAAAAATAGATATTTTGCCCCGATGAGTCATTTTTCCATGGAAAAATATGTAGTTGCAGTACGACTAACCTCTTCATAAGTTTGATCCGTAATGGACCCTTCTTGACGTTTCTCAGACGTTTTGGGCAGGGACAGCTGAATTAAAACTAAGGGCTGGACTAAGTATATTCACTTCCCATCCAGAGGTGTGCCTGATGTACCCACAGCATGGAAAGCAATGGATTTTTGCAATTTACTCTTTTACATAAAGGCTGTTCCCCATCCCACACAATAAAAGCAGCTTTGTCAGGGATCCCATGGAAGGGGATCCTATAGAGGATTCCACCTGGCGTGGAGTGCTTGTGTGTTTGTACAGGACCATCTCTCAGGTGAGCTCTTTAACTCTTGGGTTGGGAGGTAAAAGAGAAACTTCTCGAGCTGTTTTGGAGGAGTCTGATCCTTTGGAATCTAATTCTTAGCTTGCCTTTGCCAAAGTTTCCCAAGTGTTTTGCTCAGGGACAAACAAAACATTGTATCTGAGCCATATTAATTGTTCAAACTGACAGATCGGGTTTAGATTAGATATCAGGAAAAAATTCTCCCCTGTGAGGATGGGGAGGCCCTGGCGCAGGTTGCTCAGAGAAGCTGTGGCTGCCCCATCCCTGGAAGTGTTCAAGGCCAGGTTGGACAGGGGGCTTGGAGCAACCTGGTCTAGTGGAAGGTGTCCCTGCCCATGGCAGGAGGTTGGAATGGGGTCATCTTTACTGTCCCTTCCAACCCAAACCATTCTATGATTCACAGGTTTTTCAGTCCAATAAAGAGGAGAAAATAAAATACTTTGGGGGCATTCTGAAATCACGCTACTTAAAAATCAGTTCTCCCGCTGTCCCTGTTTGCAGAAGGCAGAGCAAAGCACTACTGATTTGCAAAGCTCTGTTTTAAAATAGAAGGACAGAGTAGGTCTTCCAGTGGTCTTGTAACCCAAGGATACTTCCCCCAATTATATCTCCCTTTGGAAAGCTGTTGTTTCCACTTGGTGTAGGAGAGGTGGGGAGTGGAGGTTATCTTCTGAGTATTGAGGGACACCAGGGGAAGAAAGCAGCAGGGATGGAAGAATTAAGAGGAGGCTGATGATAATCCTTTGGCTAAATGACAGCTAATGTGGGGGAGATGAAAACTTCTCACAGATGCTGATGCCAAAGGCTAACACCTGATGGGAGTTAAACCAGAGCAGCTTTTCTCAACTTTTTTCAAAAGTTTGGCTCCTCTGCCTTTGTGTGACCTCCTGAGTCAGCACCTCAGGTCCCTTCAGGGTGGGACAGAAATAGCTGCAGTGGTGGGCTGTGGGTGTAGAAGTCTCCTGCTCTGAAGGAGCTGAGTTGTAGCTGACAGCACAGGCACTTTGCACAGCCCTAATTAGTGTGATCACTTATAGCTTCCAAGCACAGCTGCTTCTCCTCCCAATCCCAAAGGAGCCACAGTGCTTCCAGCAGCATGGTCCTGCAGGGCTCCCCTCAGAATCACAGAATCATTGAGGTTGGAAAAGACCTTGAAGATCATCGAGTCCAAACTGGGACCGATATCCACCTTGTCAAACAGCCCAGAGCACTGAGTGCCATGTCCAATTGTTCCTTGGACACTTCCAGGTCTGGGGACAACACCACCTCCCTGGGCAGCCTCTTCCAATGCCTGACAACCCTTTCATGAGGAGATTCTTCCTGATGTCAAACTTGAATCTCCCCTGGTACAGCTTGAGGCCACTTCCTCTTGTCCTGTCCCTCCTGCTGCCCCAGCCCTGCCAGGAGGGGCACAATGCAAGTGTGCTTCCATCCTTGTTCTTCTGTACTCAGGAAGAGAATGGGTGTTGAGAACTGCAGTGGAGTTAAATGGGATGAAGTTTTTTTGCCACAGGAGGCTTAAAGCACTGAAGGAAGGTGTTGGGTGTCCCAATGCTTTACACACCGATGAGACCAGGCAAAGTCCCTAGAGAACAGCCCACTGTTTGCAGAGAAGATTCCTGTGTTCAAGTTGTGTGAGAGGTGAAATACGTACTGGGTTGTATGTGCAAGACATAGACTTGTTCATCCCATGGTGGCTCCTCTGTACTGCCTGTGGATGAGGCAGAGGGGTGAAGCCTCTCCTGAGCTCCTCTCAGGATGGTAAAGTTTTTACTCTCTCAAGCCAGCTCAGCTGGGGGTTTTATTTTTGCCCTTAAGCCTCCCTCTATCTCACTTTCAGCAAACTATAGATATCCGTTCATAATAGACCCTTCACATTGTTTGTGCAAATATGTTTATATCTAGTTATGTCTGTTTTCTCTCATGGGATTTCTCTGGGAAATCTATTTGGTAAATGAGACTTTCATCCCCTAAGGCCCTGCAAATTTCTTGTGCAACCTCTGTCTTTGTGTTTTGTGTTATGCCAGCGTTTTTTTAGGCTAAACAGATAACCTTGAGGCCCAGTGTGATTTTCTTTCGCTCTTAGTCCTTTTATAAGATCATGAGACTCTGTGAAATATGTATTCTTCGGTGGTTATGAAGAAAAATAAAAATTCCAAGTATCCCTGAGGAGGGGAAATAAAGGCAGCAGCAGGGTTTTGTTAACATTTAGGCAGAATAAGCCAAGAGACTGACACTGTCCAGATGGAAAGACCCACTTCCTGGCTGTAAAGATAATTCACTAAAGGAAACATTAGCTGTGGCTGCACTGGCGATGAGAAACACAACCACTGCCAAGAATTCACCCCAAGCCCAGTGGGAGCTGCCTCTTTTTCTTTCCCCTGTGCTAAGGGTTCAAGTTTACTTAGTTGGGAAATATGCCTAGCATTTCCTGAGGAGATGTGGTGGCCCTCTAGGTACAGCATTCATGTGGCCTCTCAAGAGCTGGGCTAGTTTCTTGCTGTGCAAGAATCATAGAAGATCCTGAATTGGAAGAGACCCATGAGAATCATCAAAGTCCAGCTCCTGAGCCTGCACAGGACACCCCAATGCTCCCATCATGTCCCTGAGAGCGTTGTCCAAACACTCCTTGAGCTCTGTCAGCCTTGAGGCTGTGACCACTGCCCTGGGGAGCCTGTTCAGTGCCCAACCACCCTCTGGGGGAAGAACCTTTTCCTCATATCCAACCTAAGCCTCCTCTGATGCAGCTTCATACCATTCCCTTGTGTATGAGACTGTCGTTGACCACAAGGAAGTGTAGCAGGTCTGGGTTTGCCCATGTGTAAGTGCCCAGCTCCCTGCTGGAATTGCTGGTACTGGTCTCTGAAGTCCTGTATTGTTCCCTGGCTGGGAGCTGCTGATGGTGGCCAGGATGCTGGAGACAGGAAAAGCATGTCATGGAAAGCTCTGTGCCAGATGTCCACATGGGGTGCTGGAGCAGAGTTTTGGTATCTCAGCTTTGTGATGCCCAAAACTGCAGGTGTCAGGGTTTGGAATTGTGTCTCTGCAGCAGGTATTTCAGAACTCCTTTAGGAGGAGCCTGTTTAGAAAAAGGGTGAGATAGGTGTGAGAAAAAAGCAAATGTTTTTGGGTTTGGTTGGAGGAGTTATACACAACGCAATGTTTTCCTGGTTAACCCACTCTGAGCTCTCTTCCCAGTGGGATCAGCTGAACTGGCTGTGCTAATGCTTCAGCTGCAGTCAGCAGGAAGAGGATCTGATGAGATCACATTTGTCTGTGTGTAGTTTTCTTTCTCCAAGGTATTCAATAGCCTTTTAAGTTACAAAATTAACTGAGCAAATTGAATACCAGGCCATAGATCGAGAATTATTGGCTTCTAATTTAATGTGGAGGTGAACACAAAATGAATCGCAGTGTGTATTTAACTCTCCAAATTTAGACCACCTCACTGTGACATCCACGGCACATTAATTCGCTTACTCAAAATGACTGAATTCATCACAGGCCTGATGGTTCCATCCAGTGGGTGTGCCTCAGACTGGAGGTGTTTCACAGCTTTTTCTTTGTTGCCATGGCAGGGATAAATACTTCAATGCACTTGGTTTTAGATGTTGGAGATTTTCCTGGATGTCAAATTGAACCTAATGCGTAGGACAAATTGAACCCAATGTGTAGGATAAATTTAAGACCTATTAGTTTTGTGGTTTTTTGGTGATGTTGGGTGCTCTGTTCCACCTGGGAACATCCCTTTGTTAACTAGTCATGGCTGTTATCTCTGACTGAATTTTGGAAATTAAATCTTAAAAATATCCTCTATGGGGGATATATTTTGGTTTGGATTTTTATAGAAGTTTATGAATTTTATTTTTTCTCTCTAAAAGAGATCTGGATTCAAATACTTCCTGATCATCCTGGCTTTACAGGCAAAATGATGTAAAAAGTGACACTAAGCATGTAGCTTCTCTGGGAAAACTAAGAGCCTCTTTGCAGGGGAATGAGGATGGATATATTCTGTTCTTTAGGATGAGCTTTTGAAGTGCTTTGCCTGTTTCTGTATTTTACAAAAGCAGTACAGAGAAACAAGCTTCTGATACCACCGTGCACCTGAAATGGGATTCCCAACCGTCCTTCCTACCAAAGTGGTGTCAGCTCACCATGCAATGCTTCAGGCAGGTGCTCCATACAAGCTTTGGCTTTTCCAGCCTTGGATCTGTGTCAGAAGACCAGGGTATCTTCGGTCAAAGTTTTTCATTGATCTAGACTTCCTCTCTCTCTTG
Organism: Empidonax traillii; assembly: GCF_003031625.1. NCBI lineage: Eukaryota > Metazoa > Chordata > Aves > Passeriformes > Tyrannidae > Empidonax > Empidonax traillii. The sequence goes on from NW_020955215.1 coordinate 1,257,009, forward strand.
GCTCGGGTCACCCAAAATCTTCTGTCCCTTTCTCACACACTGAAAGCAGTCCAGAAATGTTGCTTTTCTATTTATGCATTTTTCTATTGTCCTGTCAGAGCTAGTTAGGATCTGACATGTCACAAGTTCACTATTGTCTTCTGGTCCCCTTGTAAAGGGCATAATTTGTCATGTTGAGCTCTGGAACAGGTCCATGATGCACTTGCTGGTGCTTGGACACCCTCTGTATCACACTGGCTGGAGCCAGTATGGCCCCACAGCAGGAAGAGCTGCTGTTCTGTAGGCTGGTATTTTTTTTGTGACTTACATATTAGGTTTTCTCCCTTCTGTTTTGTTTTGTGTTTTTTTTTTTTTTTTTTCATCTGACATGCCAAAGAGGTTGTGTAAGTAACTCATAAAGTTGACATCACCCAGGAAGAACCTGGGCTCCCATCAATTTTGAGATCACAGGGGAAAATAGCATTTGTTTCTTGAAAAGGATGTTTCTGCCTGACAGAAATAACTGTGCAATGTGGGTCAGTGTGACATGACTGGCAGTTCTTCTAGGAAGGAATAAACCAAAAAATGTTACAAGTCAACACTGAGGTGTTTTGTCCAAGTGCCAGGAAAAAGGAACAGGGGAAAAAGTGATGGCACGGAATATTGCAGATCAGAACTGAGAGAGATGAGAGCTGCTACTGGGACACGGGTGAGAGGATGGATAGCTGATGTTTCCTGTCAGAGGCAATGTAGCTGGGAGATGGAAGGAGAGGAATGACTGATCAAAATGACAGTGAGGACAACACTGTGGAGGTGTTGTGGTTGCACATCAACGGGACCAGGGCGGGGTTTGCTCAAGGTGGGAAGAGGGGGGACTTGGGGATGGGCTGGTCCCTGCATGACAGAACTGCTCTGCTGGCCTTTACTGCAAGGCCTTGCACCCTAGTTTTTTTATAGCCAGATTCCCAGTGGTGCCAGTCCTGGGCTTTCTGTATCAGGCTGAGATGCAAAGGTCCCTTTCCTTCCCAGGGCAGAGGCTTCTAGGGCCATGGTTGTTGGAGGTACCTGGGAATCATCTCTGAGGTTGAGTAGGAGTGCAGAGGGGCACACACATCTGTATGTCAGTGCTTTAGATCTGTAACTCACAGGTTGGCCCATAACCTGTTTGTTTGCAATGAGCTTCCTGGGGCTGTGCTGCGTTTGGAGAGCTGGAGAGGAAAGGAGAGGTGGGAGCTGGTCTGTGTGTGGGGTCTGTGTATTTTGCTGTGCCTGTGGGGCATGTGAGGGATGTGAGAGCATTGGACACACACTGCAAGAGGAAGGGCAGTGGTCTGAAAATAGGGAAGAAAACTGGGGGCTGGGGTGGGGGAGAGAGCAGAGGAAGCTAAGGAGGAGGTTCTGGCTGTGGTCCAGAGCCAGGGCTGCCTACAGCCTGGCCAGCAAGCTCAGCCTCTGAGTTTCTGGTGCATATGCCCTATGGCATCAAGCCAAGCTTCTGTGAGACAACCTGGAAACCTGTCAGCCACCACTTAAGCATCAGACCCTTGGCACTTCACGTTTGCTTTCAAACATCCGTTCAGCAAAAGATGGGAGGTGGTTTCTCGACAAGAGGTGAAATGGCAGAGTTTGCTGGAACCTCTGAGCTGAGTAACCTTTGCTGGGGTTTGGAATGGAGCACATGGACAGCCCCTCTGGTGCTCTGTTGTAGCAGATCCGTTTTCCAAGAGTATCCAGCTCAAGCCAAGGGAGCTCCCCTGACTGCCTGGTCTTCACTGACAGAGCTGCTCTCGTGGCTTTTGGGGCTGGGTCTGAGCTTATGCCAGTTGGCACTTTTCAGCTCCAAACTGTTATGATTTGCTCCAGATGGTGTGTGTGAGCTGCCATGCCCTGAGTTAGCCAGTTGCTCAGCTCAAGCTCTTGCTCCTGGCGTTTCATATGCAACCATTCAGTCGCCTATGGAATATGAGAGAAGGAGATTCTGGGCTTTTGTAAACTCCAAAAAGTCTGTGTTTCTGCCCAATTCAGACTTTAATCATTCCCTGAAGAATTTGTTAAGGCCAGAATAAAAAAGACATTGTTGCCCCAAAGAGATTGCAGCTGAAATGTAAGCGTTCAGCTAAAGGGTGGAGGCTAGAAAGACTAATGGCAAAGTATCAGTGATCTCAAGTTCATATTGAAGTGCCCTGGATTTGTTTAGACTTGGTTTCTCTGCTTTCCCTCATGTGTTTTCTTAATGCTTTCTGAAGGGGAAAAAAATATTTGTGAGGAATGTTCGGAGTAAATTGCTGGGAGAAGCTGGAAGAGCAACATGCAATGCCAGAGAAGGGACTGAGAACTGTGGCTTGGGATGCAAGGAGCTGGTGGGTGAGACCAGAGAAAGAAACAGAAAGGTGAAAAGCACTTTGAGGAAAGGCATTTGCTGCCGCTGGTGACTCCCTGTCCTGAGTCTCCTCAAGCATCCAACCTCTGTGAGCCTCTATGTGCTCTCTGTAATCTCTTCTGTCCACCAGCCACCTCCTCCTTGGGGAAATCACTGGGTCTCTCTCAATATGAACTGTAGGACCCCATTGGGCCTGAAAAGAGGACAAGGGATAATATAACACGTAACATGGATGCAGAAAATCAGAATGAGCTGTCATCATGGGTAATCATTCGTTACTCAAGGAGTCAGAAATAGCCTTGCCTTCATGCCTGGATCTGAGGAGAAACACTGCATGTGCAGGAGTGCTCTTAGATATTTAGGCTCTTCAGACTTCCCATGCTGACAAGGAAAATCGATGCATCAAGTACCTAAAATTTATCAGTAAGTAAAGTTACCATATTGTGTCTTACCAGCATGGTCCTTTGCACAGCTGATCACATACTAGTGGATATATTAGTGCCTTTCTTGGGCTTGGAGATATCGGCCCTTCCACTGGGTCCAGCAAATTGTGTTTTGCCTGGCATGTGGCCTGTGCTGTGCCTCCCTCTCTGCGAGCAGCTGGGGGGTCCAGGTTTCATGTGGGCTCGTGCAGACCCCTCAGAAGAGCCCCTCCAGGGTGTGGGTGATGGGATGAGCTTTCCCTCATGTTGTTTGTGCGCTGATAAGCTCAGCGTAAGCTGCGGATGAAGACGTACAATCTATTTATGGTTTCAGCCGAAATCTTCCCATGCCTGAAAGGCAATCTGCCTGACTTAGCATTCCCAAGATGCTGCCAAGCACAGCAAAGCACAGAGGAAGTGCCTCCCGCCTGCACAAACAGAAGGCCGGCAGAAAAGAGAGCCAGGCTAATGCTTGATGAGACATCTCAGTGCTGAGCCTCTGGTTGTGTTTGGCCTACAGGCAATGCCACGGTCCCATAAATCAGTCATTTTCCTCCTGTGAATGCAAGGGTTGGGATTGAACCCTACAGCCTGCTGTGTGCCTCAAGGTGACTGGGGAAAGAGTAGATGCTCTGATCCTTGTGCCCTTCTTCACAGTACATAAAAGAAGTCTGGAATTGGGAAGGTTTTTTAAAGCCTTTCTTCCCTGTTTGCCTCTCCTGAGGACTGAAGACAAACTGGTGGTGTTGTGCTCCTGTTGTTGTACTCTCTGTGCTCTGATAAGGAGAATGCCAGAAGCAAACCAGAATATTTTTATTGAAAAGGGCAAAGAAAAAGATTGAATAAGAAATCTCTTTAACCTTACTGTCTGTCTTGAAGTTAAGCAAGTGAGGAAAGTATTGTCTGCTCTCGTTCCTATTCCTTCTCTGTGTGTGTATATTAAGGGTAATTTCTCCTTCTCATTGCTGAGTCTCCTGTTATTTATCTCATCCCCATTGTTTCTTCGTGGACCTCCAAGGTATTTTCTGGCAATGCTGAGGAGATGAGACACGGCAGCCAAAGGGAAGGTCCCTGACCTCTCCCTCCTGCAGATGTACTGCAGAGGTAACATGGTGTCAGTGCTGTGATCAGGCCTGCAATGTCTCTTCCCTTTGCAGCTCATGTTTCAGGGATGTGAACTCGCAGCCACACAGAAGATTTGCAGACACACAAGTCTCTAAGGGGAAAATATAGTGGGTGGATTTTTGAAAAGGGCTAGGATTAATCTGACAACCTCAGCAGCTATAGATAGAGAGATGTCTGGTAGAGCTGCTTGTTGGGGGATGTAGGCAGAGGAGAAAGGATTTTCATCCCCAACTGTATCATAAAAGATGCAGTAAAGGTCCTGATGTTGTTGAAGGACTCTCTCCCCCAGTGGGGAGCACGTGTTCCTTAGTGTATGTAATTCCTTATGTCCTGGACTATACAGGCACAGCCAGAGCTGTGATGAAAATGATTTCTTGGATGCTCAGAAGGGATTTCTTGCTCACCTCAATCTCACCTGCATTAGAATGGACTGGCTTTCCCAGTCCTGTTTGTGCATCATCTTATTTACATTCAGACAGCGCATTCAGCCCTTTGGCAGCATGTCTGTGAGGAGCTGACCTCATGCAAGGCTTCCTTTCCTCCCATCTAATCCCTGATTTTATGTTTTCTTATAATCTTAGCCATTTCCTTCATCTGTTGTAATTTTTCTCCTTGTTGAAACAACACAACTGAAGGGCTAAGTTTTTACACACAATCATTCACTTCTGTGGATGTAAGCTGTAGAGGATGGGGATTTATGCCCACGATGTGCACCAGCAGTTCAGGCATCTTGAGGGGGTGTATGTGGCCTGCAGTTAGTCAGATTTGAAAATGAGGATGCAATAGTTTAAATAGCTTGATCTAAAATTGATTCCAATCTGTGTCTTTATGGCAGCAGGCTAAAATAATAACATTTCCAGGTAGGTGAGGAAAGCTGCCTGATGTGGAATTTGAGGGTGATCAAGACTGACGCAGATTTTGAGACTGTTCCAAGGAGAAGACATGTATAAGTAAATCCTCTGGCAGCTCAGCAGCAGGGTGGCTTAGTGCCTGGGTAGAAGATTGCAAGAGGTGAGATCTCAAGAATAATAAAGCATCAGAAAGACTCTGTAGCAGGGAGATGCATCTGTGGAATACGTGTCAGGCTCCAAAACTCATCCCTCCACACATAACCGAGCCCAGGGCTGAGAGTGCCCTGAGCAGTGAGCACAATAAGTGTCCCAAAACAAGTACTGCAAACCATCCACGCAGCTTTCTGGTGCTGCCATACCCCCCCATATAGGAGGGACATCCTGGTGATACAGGGTACTTAAAAGTCACAGGATCCCTGGGAAGAGTGGATGATGCCCGGGAGGTATGACCCATTTTGGCAGCGTGCCATGGAGCTTCCCTGCTTCTGCTCAAAAAAACTATGGCAAATCTCAGCTGGTAAATTGAGAGGCACCTGGTTCCAATGGTTGATTGTCTTTTTCTGAACGGTTTTGTTTCTGCACTGGTAGTTTTACAGTCAGGCAGAATAAGAATGTAAAGAGGAAATTACTGTCAAACAGACCTTTCTAAATTGCTGTCAGTGAGTGGCAGGAGATGAGCCAAAGAGATCCTGTTCTTGTCAGCCTCATTCGAGTAGTGTGCTGTCCTCATTCAAGGAGAGCCCTTGTCTTTTTTAGCTGTGTGTAGGATGAACCAAATAGTAAGTCATGTAAATGATTGATTTGCTTTACTGCAAATGATTGAAATGCGGCAAACTGGCAGCAAAGTAGCGTGCACTGCTTGAAATGGATGAATAATGAATGGGGAAACAATTTGCTTGCGAATTGTAGCTCCTGATTTTCAGCTGAAGTTCCAGGTTTCCATCACATGCTGGCCTGGCCTTGTAATGCACAGGGAGAGGAGATGAGCACAGCCACGAAGGCTGCTCACAGGCAGCCTTAGTGATGCACGTGTTGTGCTGGCTGAAGAGTCAGTGCTCTTGGATTTTCCTTTTGCTGCATGTTTGCACATTCTCAACTGCAGCAGCTCTGGATGTGAGCAGCCTTGCAGGCAGGACCACAGCCCAGATTAAACACCATGGCAGGAGGCTCTTTAACAAAGTGTGAGTGAACGAGGTTTCAGTCTTTCATCTTCTCTTATACCCTGTTTTTGGTGTCATTTTCCCAGTGCTGATGGCTTCCCTTTCCTTTTCTCTCTCCCAAAAGGCTACTCTTTCACCTCTCAATTTCTTGCTGTCAGTCCAACATTAGAAGCAAAAATAATATCCAGAATCCTCAGGATGGTGAATGACTGGGCTCCTGGCCTCCCATCCCAGTAGCAAGGACAGGACCACAGCAAAGGATGGCATCTCAGGACTGAAGAGCACTGGCCCAGATTCAGATGCCCTAATTTCCACCTTTGTCTCTGTCTGATGTTTGCTGTTGGCAGATGCTACTGAAAGCTGTGGGTCTTCCCACGGACCACACTAGGCTGGTAAATTAGGCAGAATTTAGGTCAGCTGAACCTGGGCCAAATTATATTGAACTATTCATTTGATACAGTTCATCCCTTTGAGGATGCATCTTCCTGCCTAAGAACATGGCATCTGCTTCCTGCTGGGGGCAAGAGAACATGCACTTCTTGGCCACCAGATTTTCTCCAGCTGGATGGAAATCCAGTCTCTGTCCTGCCTAGGGGACACAGAGTTGCAAATTTGGAGCAGCAAGCCATGTGTATGGACATAAAGAGAATTAGGTGAGAGGATGTATCAGCAATGATCACAGTTTATTCCCAAGTAACAATCAGAGTCTTTCCTGTCCTCAACCTTTTCAGTGGTAATTTTATGTCAGAAAAATAGTCCTTAGACATTTCCTGACACTTCCATTGGGAGTATGTAAGATGCTTTGTGAAGAAGGGGATCATCATCTCCACTGGCAAGTGGCAAAAACGAGGTCTTCAACTCTTACAGTTCAACCAGACAACACCGATGCTGCCCCAGACCCCTGTTCCCACAGAGGTGGTTCTTCTATGCTTGCCGAGGTCTATCCACAGTTCATCTTTCTGGGCTGGAAACAGTTAAATTGCAAAGCTTCTGAGGAGGGAAATACATGGCTGAGGTCTGTAAACCTCGTTGGAAAAAGTCTGGTTTAATTTTAGCACAGTGTGCTGAAGGCAGGTCCTGAGGTTATGGTCCAGGATTTCCAGGGATTAGTAAAGTAGGGCACAAATTATCTGGGTCATGGAAGGTCACCTACTAATATACACTTGTTTCACAGCCCTCTGGGCTCTGCTCCCATGGGAGCTGCTGCCCTGAAGCTGTGGGAACACAGGACACTCTGCATCAGCCCACCACTCAGGACAGAAACCCATTTCCCTAAACTGATTTGGAAATATAAAAAAAAATTACTTTTTTTTCATTGAGCTTCAGTTAAACAGTGGAGGAGAAGTTTGGAAAGGGCATCCCTTGTGCTCCTGGTTCTTGGTTTGAGCTTGCTGTATCCAACCCTTCTGCTGAGAAGGTCAAGAGCAGGGACATTTTCAACTAGATCAGTTGCTCAGAGACCCATCCACCCTGGCCTTAAATGTTTTCAGGGATGGGGCACCTGCCACCTCTCTGGGCAACCTGTTCAGTTTTTCACTGCCCTCATCAGTTAAATGCACTTTTGAATTCTGCAGAGTCTGGATCTGAGGTGGGGCAGAGATTTCTCTTGTAGGGTCTTGTCCCCATGGCAGATGTAGCTGTGCTGATGGCATAGAGCAGTGAGAGGCAGCTCATGGTATGCTGCCTACATGGATATTTACAGAATCACAGAATCATTTATGTTGGAAAAGATCTCCAAGATCATTGAGTCCAACCTGTGACTGATCCCCACCTTGTCAAGCAGACCAGAGCACTGTGTGACACATCCAGTAATTTCCTGAACACCTCCAGGGATGGGGACTCCACCACCTCCCTGGGCAGCTCATTCCGATGTCTGACAACTCTTTCAGTGAAGAAATTCTTCCTGATGTCCAACCTGAACTTCCTCTGTCACAGCTTGTGGCTGTTTCCTCTTATCCTGTCCCTCATTCCTTGGGAGCAGAGCCCGACCCCCACCTGGGTCCCCCCTCCTGTCAGAGAGTTGCAGAGAGTGAGAAGGTCCCCCCTGAGCCTCCTTTTCTCCAGGCTGACCACTCCCAGATCCCTCAGCTTCTCCTCACAGGACTGACTCTCCAGACCCTTTCCCATCTCTGTTCCCTTCTCTGGACACGCTCTAGACCCTCCACATCTTTCTTGCAGAACAGGACTTGAGGTGCCTCAGCAGTGCCCACCACAGAGGGACAATCTGCTCCTGCTGGCCACCCTATTGCTGATACAGGCCAGGACTGCTTTGGCTTCTTACCCACCTGGGCACACTGCTGGGTCACGTTCAGCCACTGTCACCAGCATCCCCAGACCCTTTTCCACTGGGCAGCTTTCCAGCCTCTCTGCCCCAGGCCTGGAGCGCTGCACAGGGTTGTTGTGACCCAAGGGCAGGACCTGGCACTGGACCTTGTTGAACCTCCTTACCACTGGCCTCGGCCCATCAATCCAGCAAATTATTCAGTTTCTCGATGAGGTTTGGGACTGACCTTCAACTTGCTCCAGCTCTGTGCTTCCCAAGGCCCCCTCCAAGCAGGATAAAGCTGGCTCAGCCCTGGCTCCAGGAGCCGTAGTTGTAGGGCTGGTTGTCTGTGCTGCCGCCGTCCCTGCGAGTGCGTGGTGCTGGCTGGGAAGGAGCTCCCCAGACACTTAAACTAATGGAGACATCATGAGCACAGAGCAGCAGCCCAGGAAGGGGTGTTGGACAGGTCAGCTGGAGTGTGTGAAGGCAAATGGACTGGATGGGAGGGAAGGGAGGCCTGGAAGGTGGCTACGTTTGTCTAGACAGTGTCTGTAATGGGTTTTTTTACTATTTATTTTATTTTTGTAATGAAGTAGCTGTTCCCTCTGAACAGTCCATTGCAGCCTGGCCCCAGTGAGACCGACAGCCCCTCCTGGGACTGGACTGGGCACCACATCCAGGCAGGGCTGCAGCCACCACAGAGGCAGCAGCCCTGTGGGTAGGGGGGCTGTTTGTTTTCGAGATAAAAATAATTATGCACCTTTTATAAGATGTGGAATGTTTTTCACTTTGGCTGCCTCGCAGAGCTGACACTGGGCTGTGTTGGCTTGACAGTTGTCAGTCACAGTAGTTGGATGTGCTGATTAGCAAGTCTCATCAAGGGGTTTGAGATTTGTTATGAGGAATGTGTTGACAAAAGCCATTCTGTCAGGTTGCTCAAAACTCCACCTCATCCTGTCCATGCCAGATTGGAAGGCACTGGGGCAGCACCTGCACTAACAGACCCAGCAGCCTGAAATCCCTGTGTATGTGCTTTTGCTTGGCCTCTCTTACGCAGCTCAAGAAGCCTGTCTGTGTCTCTCATTCCTTGTCTGTATAATTTTCTCTTGTTTTTTCCGCTGCCTTTTGCACTTTCAGACAGCATAATTCAGTGCTTTTCATAAATAAAAAAAAATCCCATTTTGGAGATGTGCTGTTTCTTGACCCATCGGTCAGCAAAGCCTCCCCAGAACTGTCCAAAGCCTTGCTGTACTCTTGTCTGGGATGGATTGTAGCCCCACAAGAGAGCATTCCTCATAATTGAATCACTTTAACGCTTAATTAGAAAAATTCTATGTTTCCTTGGGGAAGCGTGAAACATACTGTAACTGAGGGCAGGCAAGGCACGACTGTGCTCCATCAGTCCAGCACAGCATCCCTGTGGAAATGCAGTGTGGGAGAGCAGAGCTCTCCAAAGAGGCAGGCTGTTTCTTGCCTTCTTTGCCCTCTCTTCTCCCAGGACAGGAGACTGGGGAGCTTGTGCTGAATTTGGCTATTCATGAGGCAGTGGCTGGATTGCAGTCAGACGTCCTGCAGCCCACGGGATCTCCTTCCTTCGTTGTCCTGGTTTGAACAAGAAGTAGATTTTCATTTTGGAAAATAGATGTTATTCTGTCAGGCTCCTTCGAAAGCTCCTTACACTAAATGTGTGTAAAATAATTGAGGACTGAATAAAGAACAATAAAAATTAATTTTCTTGGTTAACACAGTTGCTGAGCCTTAGAGTAAACAAATGAAATGCCAGTCACTATGGTACTTCCAGTCCTTCCCACAAATAGCAGCTCAGGCTAATGTGTGTGGTGTCATTTTGTTAAAAAAAACCTCACATCTTCTAGGAACAATTAAGTTGCAAACTTTCATTGAGTTGTTTTCTTTTTCCTGAGTTACCAGCTCTGCTGTAACCTTGCAAGGATCTTCCAACCTCTCCAAAGTGATGTCTCTGAGACCGAAAGCTGCTCTCAATCAGCTGTTCCCAGCCCTATTGAGTATTTCAGTTCTGGTCTCCTGCATTTTACCTAGACAGCTTTGGCCATGAGAAGTCTTGCCATTTCTATAGCACAGAGTCAGTCCCAGAAATCTAGCACTTGATTTTTGTCCAGTCAGTGCCAGGGAAACTTGGCCTCTTCAGTACTCCAGTGGCAACAGCTGGTTATTGGGACAGTTTCTATGGGATCTGAACACACTGGTTTCTATAACAAACTATTGCTTTTCATCTGATTGTGTGGGTAATGCTGTAGGACAATCCTCAGGCAAGAGAATTCCTCCCTGGAAATCCCAGGCAGCTCAGGGTCATATCTGTGTCTTAGCTGCCAGGCTGAAAGTGAGAGCTGTCTTCTTTACCTTAGCCCACACTAATGCTTATTAAGCACCAGCCACTCCAGCATGCCCTTAAAGCTCCAATCTTTGTCCAAGCCTGTAAATGAGATACTTTTCAAATGACTTCCTTCACTTAAAAAAAGTTTTGAGTGTGTAAAACAATAAGAAAACCCACCATGACACTAAACCTAAGCACAAACCTGTAAGGGATAACAGGGAGAAAATGCAGATTTTTTCTTATGCGCAGCCCTGATGACCTGGGGAAATCAAGGAAAGGAAGCTGTAGCCAGGTGGAGGTCGGTCACTTCTCCCAGGTAACAAGTGACAGGATGAGAGGAAATGGCCTCAAGCTGTGCCAGGGTAGGGTCAGACTGGGCATCAGGAAGAATTTTTTCATGGAAAGGGTTGTCAAGCACTGGAAGGGGCTGCCCAGGGAGGTGGTGGATTCCCCATCCCTGGAGGTGTTCAAGGAATGACTGGACATGGCACTCAGTGCTCTGGGCTGTTTGACGAGGTGGGGATCGGTCACAGGTTGGACTCAATGGTTTTGGAGGTCTTTTCCAACCTAAATGATTCTGTGACTCGGTAAATACCAGGAGGCCTGTTTTTACTCCAGTGGTTTCCAAGCAGAGAGCTCTCAGTGCTTGCCAAACATGGATGAGGTCTGGTCTGCCTCTGTGTGCTGGGATGGGAGATCGGCAGCCAGAGCCGTGATAAAGACTGACACTCAAAGGCAGAGATCCCTGTCTTCCACAGCAGGAGCATCCTTAAATTCCCCGTGTCCTGCTGAGGTTTTCTTTATTGTGGGAATTTACATAACTCAGTGTTAGGTAGATATTGAAATACAGTCAGAAAAGCGGATGATATCATCCCGGTAGGGATGGGGGAGGGATGCCAAATCCAGAGGTGACAGGTGCTGAGGATTTCAAATGGCGACGGCAACAGCTCTGCTGGCTGCCACTCAGCTGGGGCAACACAGGGCTCTCTGCTTCTCATTGTCACAGCCTGAAAATAGCTCCCAGATAACACACTCCCAGCACGGAGCGATGTGCGGGGCCGAGCACTGGGAGCCAGTCTCCGGAGCCATGCGGAAGACGGTGTAGGATCAGCCCAAACGGCTCGTTCTGACTCCGTTCCCAGAGTCTAATATTAGCTCACCTGCGGCTGTGACAGCCCTCCTGGCAGGCAGCCACCAGGCCTTTTTTTTTTTTCTTCTCCCAGATTATACAGTTCCCTTATGGCAGTGACAGCCCAATTATCCAAGCCTTTCCCATCATCTCTGCTCCTGTTAACTTGGCTTGTGCTGAAGTGTTCTTAGGGAAAGATCAGTGTGTTTTAGCAGATGGACGAAGGCTGAAGAGCAAATTGTTTTAATCAACCTCCCCTTTTTTTGGGGACACCGAGTACTTACTGAAGTGGTAAAACAGCATCCGTAATTTCACAAGGCAGCAGGCTTGTCTCTAAGGAGATTCTGTGATTTTTTTTGGATTCTGGGATTTGGGCAATTAACTTGCACACAAACTTGGCCTTTCCCCAGGGGCATTTGTACTTGCTGCCTGTTCCAGAATATGTAGGGGATCCACGGATTGTATAAGCCAGTGGGCAAAAAAAAGGAACAATTTCTCCAGTTCTTCTGGGCACAGTGCTCCTCTGGACAAGGTGCCAGGGACAATCCAGTGGTTTAGAGGTGTTGGGAACCATGAGTGGTGGTCCCTAGATAGCAAAGTGGCCATTTGAATGCAGTGGTGTAGATGGTGTGGCAAACATTGTATTCAGTGGGGAAAATAAAGGTGAAAAACTTGTTTCCTACTGCAGTAGACTGCTGTGGCCATTTCCAGGAGCTCTTCCAAGCAGGCCTTCAATGTGAACCTTGTTTGGTATGGACTCTGGAGCGAGCAGAAGCAAGTTGTCTTGAGATGAGAATGAACAGAGATTGCTTTCCACGAATGTGATCAGAATCTGGCTCACTTGATGAGTGTTTAAAACCTGGTTTAGTCTGTGTATTCTTAGGCATTGCTAGTGGAGCCACACCCTTTAGTGGATCCTGTTAAATATGTAAACTGCTCTGTAGTAGTTGATTTTATCTTTTTTATACTCTGTGAATAGGTGAGGGTCCATGGGCCATGTTAAAAAAGAAACTGACTGGCAGTAAAATGAGGCAGGGAGTTCAGAGTATGGGAATCACTGATGCACCACTGTCTCTTCAGCAGTTCTTTCCATAAAGGATGCTAAGACCCAGCCTGGAAACCATCTCCCTGCTCCCAGCCTGAAGGGCAGTCCAGGCTCACCTCCTCTTGTAAGTGACAGGGTAATGAAATGCTAACATGATAAATTCAGGTATGCCAAGACCCACAGAAAGGGAAAGATTCCATTTCCATTCCCTGACTTGACCTCAGGCTGATGTCCAGGAGCACATCACGTCTCTGAGAAGGGCAGTGCTGCAGATGTCAGCAGGTGCCTTGTACCCCTGTGCTTCTGGGATCAGGTCCTGCCTGGAGGCCCTGGGACAAGCAGGTGCCTTGAAGAGACCAGGATGTTTCAGGGCATGCACAGACACTCACTATTCCTGGTAGTGTTAGCAGAGTCTCAGCAGCATGGTGGGCTAATTTTTGCGGTCCCTGACAGGATGAAACAATCTTGTCAACTCACTTGCATTTTCTCCCATCCCTTCTTATTGTCACCCTCCTTGTGGGAAGATTTCTCAGGTCAGGAAACTGAGGCTTGAGAACTCTTACTGGTCATATCCCAGCAGGACTACTCCTACTCCATTCCCATAGCTGGATACTTGAGCTATTTGCCTTGGTTCCTGTGGGTATGAGTCTGTGTATAAGAAGGGGGGGGCTAAACCCCATGAAAAGCTGCTTGAAGTTCAGTGGCCACATGAATTGTGGAGCACCAATGGCTTTTCTTTGCATAAAAGGAACTGCATGCAAGAGACATTGTTATTTATCACAGCACACATTTTTATTGCTAATGATTTGGGTTGTTCTGAGTGGCAAAAGGAACTGTCTGTGGGTGTGTGGGTGGATAACAGATACTTGGGAGATGTTATAATTCGTATTCCTTGCTTTTGCTTGGCCAAGTCTGTCATAGATTTGCTCTGTTTGTCACTGGCTCCTGTAGCAATTAAGCAAGGCTGTTGTTTGTGCCGCTCTGGGTTTTGTAGAACAAGAATTTCCAAGGAATTGGTCACCTGGTCAGAGCCATAGGGACTGGCATCATGGATGATGTTTGTCCACTTTTGGAGCTGAAAAGCTGTATCTGTTTGGCCTTCTGTATACCTGCAGAGTCAGAGATTTAGCTGCAGGTTGTGCTTGATCCCACTGTTCCCCCTCTCCAAGGAAACACACCTGGGCACTTCAGCTGTGTGGGCATTTTTTCCCATGCCTCCAGTGCTTGAGAAGATGCTCTTTACATTTTCTTTCACTGTGCATCCTCTTATGCTGCTTTCATCTCCTCCTGTCACAATTACCTGCAATGTCCCTCCGGACACAGCCCATCTGTAAGAGCCATCACTCAGCCCCTTTGCTGCTGCCATGGCACACAGCAGTAAAAAAGGACACATGGTTCCTCCCTCCTCTCCTATATATTCATGGAATCAATGAAGGCTGAAGGGAACTCCAGGAACACCATGGAAATGTCCTCTGCGGACTGGGTGGCCTTTGAGCCTTCACTGAAGGGACATCAACAATGGAGCCTCGTGGGGAAAGAAAAGGGCTGTTCTTCCTGACGCCCTCCACTTTGGAGTTTATTTGTAGGCATGGTTGGTTTGTGTACATGCGCTTAAATAGTTGTCAAGGGTGTGCTTCGGCAGCTCTGGGAGGAAAGGAAAAAGCATTGGGAGGGTGAAATGCAGCCCCTCCACCCCAGCTCCATGTTGGGTTGCTACTGTTAAAATGTGACTAATGCTAAAAATAATTCTGGTGTTGCTATAGAAACTTGCAGTGTTGCTACGTGTGAACCTGGAGAGAATTGCACCCTCCTCGGTACATTGTTTTTCTCTTCCCCTCAGCCGTGCTCACCCCCAAACAGGATGAGCACAGGCACACCAGACCTCGTCCTCTGTGCCTTTGTACAGCCTTGCTGGGTTGCCACAGCTTTTTTTTTTGTTGTGCCAGTGGATGGGATGGGAGATCACTGTTTAATCTGTCCTCCATCTCTCCACTTCCACTCCCTCCAGCTCCTTCTGACATAGATTTTTGAGTCCATGGCTATCTGGTGTGTTGGCCTCCTGCTCCTTCCTCAGGTTTGGTTTGGACAGTGCACACTGGGAGCAGGAGGACCAGGTCCCCTTCTTGCTCTTCCACCTCCTTGCTTGTCTCTCCTCAACCCACTGCCAGATTTTCCTTGCTTTTCATCTGTAGTAGAGGAAAAGAATCTGTTGTAAACTTCCTTTAGGTCTAGAGATGGAAAATGCTTTTGTATTTGTTAACTTTATAACGGTGCCGCAATCTTCCTGTTCCTCCCAGCTTTGGGAGCTAATTTGCAGGAAGCTGAAGTTCTCCAAGCTTTTAAGGAGAAACCAATCAGGAGATCAGTTTACATTTTCCAATGTGGAATGACAAATGCTGGAAACTTCCATTCAATATGAAAAAGAAACTGGGATTATCCCAGAGACTGAACGACCATAACCCCTGAAGGCTGGTCTGGCTCCTACAGAAATTACCCTCCAAGGCGGGGAAGAGTTTTCCCCTCAGTCGTGCCCTGGTTTTTTCTTAGCTTCATTGAGTGCTGCATCTGGGAATTTAGGAAAGAGCAATGACCTCTTGTCTATGCTCCAGATTTACAGCTTGTCCTAACCCGAGGTGGAGTAGAGCACAGACTGTGCCAGCCCTTGTGGTCAAACTCATTGTCATGACAGTATCATACAGCAGTGACCTGGGAATGATGCAAAGGAAAGCAGAGAGAGAAGAATATTTGTTTCCCAGAAGAAAAAATATCTTTTAAAATCCCTTTCAAGTCTGTTGCTTTGAAAGCCTCTTTCTTGCCCTGAGAATTTTAAATGGGTTTTAGGATTTTTTTATCTCAGACCTGGGGGGTTGCGTTCCTCTAGCATTGATGCAAGTCAGTATCTGGGGGTGATTCACAGCAGTGGAGAGTCACCAAATTTGGCAGACCTCTGGAGACCTTTCTGCTCAAAGCCAGGTCAGCAAGACCTGTGCTTGGGGCATAAAAGCTGCCCCTGCTTGTGGGATAAAAGCTGCCCCTAGCCCAGGGGGCAAGAACAAGCATGATGAGAAGTGGGATCCATGCTGCTAGAAGGACTTTTGAGGCATGGACACATTTAATCAGACCTTTAGATAACTAGAGATGGCAGTTCTGACCAGGGGATGGATATATCTTCACACACAAGGCGCTACTGGGAACAGTTTAACATCTTCCATTTAACAATGCTGCACTGGATCAGATGAAGCACCAAGCCAGTGCACCTTCCTTTGGTTTTGTAAATATTTATCTGAGTCATTCCATTCTCTGTAACACTGTATTGTTCTTTACAGTGTGTGAGACAACTCACTGAGCCAGGGACCAGCAACTGGAGCATTACCCAGATGATGGAGGGGAGAGAGCACTGGCCGAGGTGAGGACCCCGCTCAGAGCAGTTAAGCCTTGTTTACATCTGTAACCCTGTCTCTATAAACAAGGCTTTTGGGGCTGGTTCATGTGCCATCATACTGGTAAAACCATTTTGGCCATTGCCCTTCTGGTGCTGGAGAGACAAAAGCGGCATGCTCGCTGCCAGGCTCGGGAGGGCTGCTTCTCCCGAATCGTTTTTCTGCAGAGCGGATCTCCTACCAATACCCAGACTTGAGAGGGTGCCAGAGAAGGGTTAAGAATAGAAAGACAGATGAGGCAAGCTTCTGGGAACTTCCCCTTCCACTGAGACACAGGAACATGTGTTATTCTCTGCCCCTTTGGCAAACACGGACAACATGACTCTCCCCACCTACGTGCGCTTGCCAGCTGGTCGTCTTTCTGTCTGTCTTTCAGCATCAAGCTGGTCGAACCTGCCCTGCAGCCTCTCCACCAAATCCTTCTCCTGGCTTGCTGCCACCTCATTCCCTGCCTTTCAAAGGTAGGGGAGAGGGTCTTTCCCTCCCATGTGCAAAAGGCTGCGTGGTGAGGACCAGGTGGTGTCCCATCCCATCCCTGTGTCAGACGAGTCGTACACAGCGCTCTTTTGTGTAAAACTTGGCAACTCAGCATTGCTTGCAATCAGAGGAATTTTGCTGTTGAACCATCAAATAGTTTGCTTAAATATCAAACAGTGATTTGGCTTGTCCAAACATCGTTGAAGCTGGATGGACTCTTGTTTAGGATATGGCTGATGAACCAGACTCCAAAGATCTAACATGTTTTATGTTTTTTAATGTGATTGTTGGACTTGATCTTCCATCTTCTGGAGTGAATGAAAGTAGGATCCAGCCCCTTTGCCATGGTTAAGGCAAGGAGATTTGGATAAAGCAGGAACCAGCCCAGACCTATGAATTGGCCTTAATCTGAATTTCTTGAGAAGCCTGAATAATAAAAAACCCAAACACCAAACTAGGCTGGCTTTTCTTGAAGTTGTTTCCATTTTCAGAACCGTCTGCCATTTCTGATGTCAAACTCCTGACAGACACTGTCCTTTGGGAACTCCAGTCTGGCTGGAAGTAGGAGCTAAATTGCAAGGAATTTGTTCACAAGATTTATGACCAGTGACACGGATGCCAAGGACTTCATCTCAGTAGTATCTAACACTTAAATGCCTAGCATTTTGAGTATGTGTAGTAATTAATACACTGACATAAGTAGGGTAGGGACTGAACAGCCAAACATGAACTCCTTTCCCTGGTTGAAGTTATGATACACAGGTTCTGACTTAGTCTTCTGGACATTTTCATCTGGAGGGAGTATTGGGAACTGGAGTTGTAACTTGAGCTTTCCCTGTTTTTTCCTACTGATTTCTGGAGGAAACCCAAAAGCTACAGAGTTGGAGTTCCTTCAAAGGACTTTGGACCACTGGACAGCCTGAATGTCCTAAAAGTAGGATGGAAAACTCCATGAGAACCAGCTCTCTAGTGCTATCCCAATGTTTGGTGTCATCGTCCCATGTAAATATAAATAAGCCCTTCCAGAAAGCTTTATTTCAAGTTCAATTCCAAAAGTGTCCCCAGGCCAGCATTTCTGTTGGGACAACTTCTACCAAAACCTCCCCACCTTTAGTACTTGTCAGATACCAATTTCACCGACCAGCAGTCTCGGACTCTGCAAATCAGTTGGCCTGCACTGCACTGCAGGTAATTAGTTTGGCAAGGAAGACATTGCTAATGTGTCATCCAAGCACAGAGTTTCAAAGGGAGGAAGGAGTGTTTTGATCTGCAGGGCCAGGGCTGGCTTTCTGACAGAACTGCATGCGCTGTCTGTATTTCATGTAGGTAATAGATATGTGTGCTCCCTTTGCCTCTATTTAGTAGTAGTTTGGATGTAATAACACGTTGCTTCTATCATACTTCATCAGTCTTCTTTAATTAGGTGGTAAGATCATCAGGGTAAGAACATTTAGCACATAAGGCAGCTCCGGTACATTTAATGAATAATAACAAATACACTTTCCCAATTATTTTTTTTCATCCTCTCTTATGAAATGACGTGCTTTTGGCTCGTTCAGCAACCTGCCTTGTGCTCTGCCCTAGGGATGGGGGGCCTGAATGGGCTTAGCCCCTTCAGGCTGTGTTGCAGGCACAGTGTGGGAGTGCTTGTGTGGGCTGACACCACTTCTCTGTGGGCATGAAAAGAATCACAGAATGGTTTGGGTTGAAAGGAATCAGAAAGATCATCTCGTTCCAGCCCCCTGCCATGGGCAGGGACACCTTCCACTCAACCAGCTTGCTCAGAGCTCCATCCAACCCGGCCTTGAACATTTCCAGGGATGGGAACAACTTCTTTGAGCAACCTGTTCCAGTACCTCACCACCCTCACAGAAATGAATTTCTTCCTAGCATGTAATCTAAACCTACAGTTTGAAGCCATTCTCCCTTGTCCTGTTACTTCATGCCCTTGTAAATAGTATCTCTCCATCTTTTTAGGTGGCTTCCTTCAGGTGCTGGAAGCCACAATCAGGTCACTCTGGAGCCTTCTCTTTTTCAGGTTGAACAATCCCAATTCTCTCACTCTTTCCTCATAGCAGAGGTGCTCCATCCCTCTGATCATCTTGGTGGCCTTCTCTGGGCTTGCTCCAATGGGTCCATGTCCTTCCTGTGCTGGGGAAAAGGGGATTTCTTCTTACTGGTGCGTGCATTCAGACTTGGAACTGTGGTCTCTTCAGATTTTGTGTGCTGGATTGTTCATTTTGTTTGGGCTGCCCTATTTCATCTTGCATCAATTCTCATACAGAGAAAGGGGCTCAGGGATGCTCAGCTTCTCTTGCAGAACTCTTTGAGATCAGTGGAAGAAAGCTGTCATATCTTAGGAAGTAGTCACATTAAAGTGGTAATTCTTGGTGTTTAAACAGGATCTGATGACAGATGGGATTAAATGCAAAGCAGCTTGTTATGAGGTTTTAATAACTGTGACAGACCTGGGGAAAGTGGTGTGGGGTGTGTAAGTGATCCAGCTAAGGCAGAAGCACATGATGCAGGATGACAGCTGATAGCATTGCCCAGGAGGGAGATAAGATTATGTTGCAAGAAATTATGTGAGTGTTTTGGAGAGAAGGGAAGAGTGGGGGGAAAAAAAAACAAACAGAGGAGAACTCTATATTTCCACTGTTCTGCCATGTAACAGAGCTACTGCTGACAGCACACATTAGTGCCAGGTAATGTGGCCACTAAAAAGGGGGGGAAATATGTCAGTGTTATTGTCGAGTTGGGAACTAAGGGAACAAGAGACTCTCCTTCCTGTCAGATCTGGGGACTGCAGAATTTGCAGGTTGAAAACTGGTGAGGTCATATCTCTTTAATGTGTCTTCCTTAGTCCTCACTCCTTCTTGCAGCATCTCCCTGGGATCGAGGAGAGGGTGTCCCTGAGAGCTGAAAAACCTGGCTTTGTGCTCTCTGGAGAGCAGCGTTGGGGCTGCATCCTTGCAAAGGCACTGCTGTGCAGTACAGAGGCATGAGGGGATGCCCCTGCCTGGCTTTTGAGGAAGAATCTCATGGATGTGGAGGTGTTGGCTTGCAGGCTTGGAGGGATCCCCTCTCAGCTCCACAATATCTACTGTTTGAGAGGAAGAAATCACAGCAATAGGATCTCTGTGTGTCTGGAGCAGTTGCACCTGTGAGACAAATGTAGAGAAAGAAAGGCCATGCACAAAACTTGTTAGATGGGTGAGAAAAAGAGACTTTTTCTCACAGTGGGATAGAGTTGGGTGGGATAGGGTTATGTTGGAGAAGAAAGGACCAGCACTTCTGAAAGGCAGTGTGGATAAAGAAATGTCTTGGGTGGTTGCAAGGCTGTGTTCTCTACCCCTCTGACAACCCTTGCTGTTGACTGTAGCAGAAAGGCACTGGGCTTGTGAATAGAATGGTTTTGTCTCCAATCACAGTTTGTGCTTTGAGAAGCTGGGGTTTGAAATGACCAACTAGCACATCCATCATTGAAAATGAGTCTGTGAGTAGGTGTGTTTTTACCCGTTCATGTTTTGACCTTTTGCAGCTGTCTCAGGATGCAGCCTGGTGCTTATGCCACTCCAGTCTTGAAACACATCCATGATCTGAGCTAGGGACACCCCAAACCCATGTGAGGCAGGGCTGCATCAGGGAGTTTGTGGGGGCTCACAAGTTCCTCTTGTACAAGACAGCTGCTTCTGCTTTTGACAGGAATTTGACTTTCACCTAAGCAACAGATCCCATTTTGTAGACTGCATCCTTTATCTAGGAACATCCAAGATGGGACCTGTGGTTCCCATGAGCTACTTTTGTGTGCCAAGAGAAGAGGCAGCTCTTCAGTTGGGTTCCCAGATGCATTCTGCTTCTTCAGAAAATAGGATTTAGTTAAAATGGTGATCTGGAGCTACCCAATTTTAGCAAATCTGGAGTCCTGAGTGCTGGGGAGCTTCAATGACTGAGCACAGCAGGAAGTGAGTTGGCTCTAAGCCTTAAAGGCTGCAGGGATCTGTCCTTATATATAGCCTCTCTCTATGTATATATATGTGTGTATATATATATATTATATGCATATATACTTACATATCTTTTTAGGTCATTCAAGATACTTCCTAGTCTATGGCAATTCCTAAAAAGAAGTGGTACAGCCTTCAGCCCACTGTTAAGGAGCAGATGATCTTCTGATGTCAAGACCATTCTCTTCCCCAGCCAGCTTGCTTTCATTTTCTGTATTCCTTGCATGGAGAATTCTTTCCCCTCTCATGCTATCTTCTGCTGAAGACAGCTACATGAAACTGGAGTCTCAGTTGATCTTTTTGCTCATTTCCACCCACAGAAGTCTGTCTTTTTTAACATCCTAAATACCTTGGTAACAAGATCATGGGTCTTGATTTGAAATCAGATTTTAAAAGATCTTTTTTCCACCCTTTCCTTTTTCGGATCTGAACACCACCACAGAGGTAAAGACATGCATCTTCACACAAAAGGCTGAGAGGGTTTCAGAACCCATGTTGGCCTTGGTCTCTTTCCTAACAGGGAATTTAATCAGATTTTTTCTTCCACTGAGGAAAAACTCAGTAATTTAAAGCACTGGAGTGGAGGAGAAGACCTGCCTTTTGCTGTCATTCAAAGCACAGTGAAACCAGTGTAAAGTCTGGGATTATCTTCAAGGGTTGTTTGAATCATAGAATCACAGAACCATGGAATAGTTTGGGTTGAAAAGGACCTTAAAGATCATCCAAGCCCAACACCCTGCCACGAGGGGTTAGCTCAGACCACTGCAGCTGTGCAGGTTTTATCCCACCAAGAGCCCTGGGCTCTGGGCCTCTGCTGGGCTCATCTGAGAGCAGCTGGTAGGTCCCCAAATTCCGCTTATCAGCCCAGAACCTCCTTCCCCACAGGCAGAGCTTTTTACAGTGGGAATGGGGGCCAGCACAACCTCAGTCCTTTTCTTTGTGCCACGCTGGAGCTTATGACCATTCTCCAGTCTCCACAGCAACGCTTTCTGAAGCCCTGGCAGGGGATTAGGGATAAATATGTGTAGAAAAGGGTATTCTTTTGATGGATGAAGATCTCTCTTACTAGAAGGCAAGTAAAAATAACACAGAGAATAGTCTGCAATCTGCTCTCTGAACTAAGGTCTGGATTTTTAGACTTTCAACAGGGGATCTAAAAGGTATGTCAGCTTTGCATGGCTGTGTGATTCTGGCAAATGCATGTGCAGGTTAAATGCAAGTTAATTGTATTCATGGACCTCCATGGTTTCATTGCTGTTAGTTTGCTTTTGAGACAGAATAGGGTTTTTTTCATGTGATTGGTGCTTTAAGGTGATTTGAAGTTGTTTTCCTGACCATAAATTCTTGTTTAGTGGTTTCCAATCTAAATGTGGCTTCAACACTTTTAAGTGTAGAGTCTAATATGTACCAGGATGGAGTGTAGTGTTTGTGAGAGAGGTCTCAATGACAGGCTAACATTGTGAAGTGCACTGTGAGGCCAGAAGTTTATGGTGTACCAGGCAGAGAGGGGCATAAAAATACCAGTACACTGAGATGACCCGTTCTCAAATAATAGAAAATATCCCTGAGCAGATGAACTAGAGTTGCAACTGAAGAAGTTCTTCCCTGAGAGGGTGGTGAGGCCCTGGCACAGGTTGCCCAGAGAAGCTGTGGCTGCCCCATCCCTGGAAGTGTCCAAGGCCAAGTTGGGTGGGGCTCAGAGCCACCTGGAATACTGGAAAGTGTCCCTGCCCATGGCAGGGGTTTGGAATGAAATGATCTTTAAGGTCCCTTCCAGTTCAAGCCATTCCATGTTTGTAGGGCTGAAATGTGAACATTATTGCTTCGGGTCCTTAGTGAAGGGTGATATTGTTGAGTACCTGATGTAATTATAAATGAAACATAGTTTCAAGCAAACCTTCGTGACTGCTTTGCACAATTGTACAGATTTGTGAACTGAACCAGTTCTTGTAAATAATTCTTGCAAATAAAGTGACTAAGGCTCATGAAAATAGGAGGTGGGGTCAGCAGTTCATTGGGCTGCACAGCCACTCAAACATCCTGTGCAGGGACATGAGTCAGGGATATCAGCACCATCACAGAAAGATTTGTCTCAGTGAAGACATTGGGAATGGTCTGAGATCATCTTGCACTAGGTCTTGTAAAATCCTCTGGTTCACAAGCAGAGTCAGATGTGACTAACGCAGCAAGGTGATCAGTATCGCTGCCTGCTGTCCCCCAGGTCACCCCGTGCTTTTGGAAATTGTCAGCAAATTCCGACTTAATGAGCACAAAGTCCTCTTGGATGGGGTGTGTGTGTGGGGGGGAAGATTTCTTGCTTTTCCAGATTCTTCTTACTCTCTAACAACAGCTGTGAGCTTTCTGTGCCTTCATGCTTACGTGCTGTGCTATCAGACCAAAGAAAGGCCGGGTCTGCTGCCCGCCAACATAGCTCTCAGATCTCCAAATGAGAGGTCAGATCCCAGATGCAGCCAGTTTTGTAAATTAGACCTTCCCTTCCATTCTCGCCTTGCAGATTGCGTTTGGGATTGATATGGTATTCTTGAATCCCACATCCATGAATTAGCCTCTAACAGCATCCAGGAAAATAGTGGAAATGCACTGACATTCGTCCTGCTTTTCATTTTTCATCCTGTTAGCAAAACAAAAGGTGGTTCCAGTGAGTAGAACAGCTCTTGGGGTTAATCCTGGTAGAATGGGAGAACGCTGTGGGCTCCAGCTGGTTTTAAACACTGTCCTCAGGAATCATGAGACTTTGGCAATTGAAACTTTGGCCTTTCCCTGTGTGTTCAACTGGCATTTTCCTCTCTAAAAGGCTTTCTTCAAGAGGGGATTGACATTTTTAACACTTATGGCCATGAGGCAAACAAACTCTTGCGAAAGAGATGAACCATACAAGTTGAGAGTTATTTTCAATATTCCTTGGAGCCTTTTACTATTTACTATTCCGTGTGCCTTTTACCTGTCCATACATATTTCCAGCTGTAGATAGTGCAGCCAGATGCACAGTCTGTGTAGGCACCTGGGGTCGATGGGACAATTTATTTCACTGAATGTGATGATGAATTCCCTTTCTACTGTGGTAAGGGGCAGGTGGGCTCTACACCAGAAAAAGCAGAGTGCAAAATCCACCTGTGGCCCCAGGCATGACTGTGGATGGTGAGAGGTAGGAGAACAGGACAAATGTCTCTTTTGACTACCCATAAGCAAAATGTAAGTGAAAAAGAAATTTGTTTTCTGAAGGCATTTATGAAGGAGAGAAGCAGGTAGAAAAGTACTCTCCTGTGGGTATTTGTGTGAGAGATGGCAGCAAACAGGGAGTGACAATCAGTAAAGAGCCGGGAGGAAACTGCACATGGGAGATGTGGCTACTGTAAAGAAAATAACTGTACAAACAACTGCAGCTGCTTTGTTCCCCAGTTGCTCCCTTCCTTTCATCTGGGTTGACACATTGCACGTGTTTACTAAACTATCAAAAATTGTCAGCTGGATTTCAGATCACCTTATGCCTCCACAGCAGCTATGTCCCACCCACTGACTCTCTATTCCAGGGGACGGTCCAACATACAGGAAAAATACAACTGGGTGATTTCAGCAGTTTATAGGATCTGTAGTTTGAACAGGGCAGAAGAGCATCCTGATCTGGTGGGCTCTCTCCTGACCATCACTGCAGTCCAAAAAGGACTCACTGGGACCCTTTGGGACTCGTACTCTCCTCTGTAAGCAGAGCAGAACACGCATTACAGATGAAGAAGTCATGTTTCCAGGGTGTCCTTAGTGTTGATGGGAAGTATTGATGCTGATTTTGGAAAAGGAGATGAACAAGGCAGAGCTGTTCTGGCATGTGGCCCCTAAGCGAGAGAGGAAGTTGCACAAGCTGATATTTTTCAAGTGGAAAGGGATGAAATCAATGGGGAAAAGAGTAATTGTTCCTAGTTCAGGAGAGCACGTTCCAGACAGTGGGGAGGAAAACCTATTTTCCGAGAGGAGTGTGGCTGGGCACTTTTCAGCTGAAGGATCTCCTGAAAGTAGACACAAATGATTACATCCACTTGGAGGTGAAACCTAAGATAACCACACTAAAAAAATCATGATGATGTAAAGGCTTTTTCTACTCACAATGTTTTTTTCCTTATCTGATCTCCACCTGCAGCTGGGAGTTGGCTTGTTTTTATTGTGTTGAAAGATCCAGTTTGCTTGAGATCCTTCCAGTACTGCTTGCAGCAAGGTTTCCTTCCAGATTGTTATTAGTTTTCAGATACAGCTGGAACTGCATGAAAATTCAGCTTTCTACCACAACCATTCTCAGTGTCCAAAATACAGCATTGTTTGAAATTTCTAGGGACAAGACAAAGTAAACCAGATTTTTACCAGCCAGCACAGTGGTTATCCTTATCCTAACACAGGCTTTGAAGAGGGCATGCACGTCAAAGATCATTTATGCCCCGCCAGGGAGGACAGAAACTTCCAAATCCGAAGATGAAGTTGAAAAGGAAGAGGCAGAGAATGTTTTTCATCTTTAATTTGGGACCAACCCAAAGGATACCCCAGAGAGTGGTAGAGGGAAGGAAATGTCAAAATACAGTTTTCCAGCAATGCTGATTCTTTTGCGTTTTGTAGATAATGGATAAGAGAACATCTTTATTTTTATGGTACATCAGACATGTCCTTTGTGCCCACAGACATAACTTAAATGCCGTGTCCTTGCCCAAAGGAGTCTTGTATTGAACTGAGTCCTTTTATCTTATAAAGACATATGTCTGGCAATAAACAAATTGCACTTATTTTTTCTTTCTACTCACACAAGCAATTATTGTATGTGACACAAAACTGGGCCAGCTGGTTGCATTGTCAGGTTCTCAGATTCTTCCATCTCTGTAGATGCTGCCCACGGGGGTGTTCCATAGAGCACAGCTGGACATCCACCTGGAAATATTAAAAGCAAGGTTTAGTAGGGGAGTTTAATGCTCACCATTTCTGAAGTCTTTGCACAAAGAGTTCCAAGTGGCTACAAAGATTCATCTATAGAACTTCTTAAATGGACCCAGAGTCTCACTTCTAAGTGGAGTTAAACTTTGGTTGCAATGACTGTCAGAGAGGGAAGCTTAAGACACAGAATCAGAATCAAACTGGAGCCACAGGGAAAATTTAGCAAGATATGTGTACCCAGAGGTGGTCTTCTCCTAAAGACTCCAATATTCTGATGTGAAGGAGGTCTAGAGAATATGAAAAAAATGAGAGACCAGGTTCAAAAGCATCTACAGAGAGTCAGGGACAAGCAGGAGCACCCACCTCTCCAGAAGCTGTGATACAAACTCAACACACCTGCTTCTCGTGTAGGCTGTATTTTATCCAACCCTAACAGTATTTTATTTATTTTATTTAGACTTTATTTTATACAATTATATTTTATTTTATACCCCCAATGTCTGCTTCAGGCAACCCTTTTTTCCCAGCCTCTGAAGTAGTTGTGGAAAACTTGCTGCTCACAAGCAGATTTGAGAGCCCAGCTGAGATGGAGAAGGTGGCTGCACACCTGGTGTGGGAAAGTCACTGCTCTCAGTTGCCATTTGTTATTTGTCTTCCACAACCATAAGCATTTGTGACCACTTAAGGCTGAGAGGTTTGCTTTCCTGGTCATTATTTCCCCCAGCACTTGCTCTACCATGCATATAATTTTTGTTGGCTTCCTATTAGATAAGTTGTATGTTTTCTGTATGAAAATGGACAAGGGAGTAGGTTTAGATTAGATATTAGAAAAGACTTCTTCCTTGTGAAGGTAGTGAGACCCTGGCACAGGTTGTCCAAAGGAGCTGTGGCTGCCTCATCCCTGGAAGTGTTCAAGGCCAGGTTGGACGGAGCTTGGATCAACCTGGTCTAGTGGAAGGTGTCTCTGCCCAGAGCAGGGAGGTTGGAATGAAACTGTTTTTAAGGTACTTCCAATCCAAACCATTCCATGATTCTGTAGTTTTTCTCAGTCAAATACGTTTCTCAATACTGGGTGAATGGGAATGTCACCCTCATTGGGTGTTTATCTGCCTGAAGTTTCTGTGGCCGCTTTATTCCTGTGTTATCTTGGTGTGCTGGGAATAGCCCCTGTGGAGTGTTTGTAGAGAGCAGGACCTCGAGCTCTGAGCTCCTCCTGGAGATTTGGGGGAGAGGTGGTTGTGTGCAGCTGCAGATCAATATTTGCACAAGGAGAGCAATAAATTTCAGACTCTCATGTCATTAAATTGAGCAGTTTGGTCTGGGATTCTGTCCCAGTCTCAACAACTGTTTGTTAATAGTTAAGAAGGCCTTGACATATTCTTAACTGGTTAATAAATGACTTAGAGAAGAGAAAGTTTCTTTTCTAAATTACAGGTTAGTTTGCTTTATTTTTAATGATGTTCCTCACATGTGCCTTGTAAAGTTTCTCGAGAGTGTAAGAAGGTGACAGGCCAGTGGCACTGAAATTACTTATGCTCTTTTTTCTGTGTTATACCAAGGCAACTTTGTTTTAGTTTCTTGTCTCCAATGAAATATGTTATAGGATTAAATATGCTGCTGTAAATAAAGATTGAAAAGGCCCATGGAACTTGCTGGCAGAGTCTGTCCTCTTGCAAAATCGTATTACAAATTCCAGGTGATGTCATCTCAGGTATGAAATACATCCAGCCAGAAGAGATTGGGTTATTTTCCTAATAGCATTCCTGAGAATTAGTGCCCATGATCTGGGATTCTGCAATTGATTTTGTTTCTCCATATGTTGGAACAGCCTTAGCAAAGAGTGTTCAGTCTCCCATCCCCCTGAATTATGTGGTGAATGCTTCTTTCATCTTAGATCACAGACAGACAAGCATCAGCTCACGAGGTGTCATGTACCAGCTACTGAATATAGAGCTCTAAGAAGCAGAAAACACAGACTCTGCTTCTTTAATTAGTTCATGCATCTGCTTTGTTAGCTGATCAGAAGTCCAAGAGCATAAGGAGTATTTGGCCCAGGACACTGATAGCCATGCAGTGAGATCATCAACAATTCTTTCCAAGAGGGAAGGTTAAGGAGTCCTCCTTCTAGGTCCCAAAATAGATTTCCTGTTGAAAACCCAGATAGATACACTATTTCAGTATCACAGAACCACTTCTTGTCATTATGCGAAGAGTTGTGAACTTTGATGGAGTCTCTATCCTGATGCACGTGACTTCCAGTAAACCCTCACCTACAGCTGAAGTTGATGATCTCTGTTCTCTTGCTCTCCTCTCTCACAGCTGTGCAGATGTGCAAGCTGCTGTTCTCTGTTCTGACAGATCTCCCAAAGGGCAAAGGTGATCCAGGCATCCAGAAGACAGTTTTGTTTGCTTGTTGATGCAAAGGCTTGAGTAGTGTAGGGAGAGGGTAAGATCAAAGATACTTGTTTTAGCTTTTAGTATGGGGAAGGTATGTTAGGATTTGTTAGCAGTGGCAGATGGAAAGTTTTCTGTTTCTGAACAGGAAAAGCAACATGAAACAAAGATTGTATGGCATGGGAATTTTTGTAGTGAGTTGGTGGCTCTTCTCTAGAGCTAAGACTAAAACTCTACAGCCAGCAGGGCTATTTTTGTAAACCATGACCATAGGGAAAACATCTGAAACACTGGGTGCATATTCCTGCCAAATACAAGGTGCCTTGTTTTCAGAACCGAGAGCAGCTCTTTTCACACATTTTAGCTCACCCACCCATCTTTTGAATGTTTGACTACCTTAACATTGTACCTTTAGTAATTCTGAAAAGTAACTCTGCAAAATGCTGATCTGGATGCTCAGAAGCACCGAGACCCTTCTGCCCACCCAGGTGTTCTGGTCTGGCACAGCCCTGCTCAGAGCGGAGCTGCCTTTGCTCCACCAGCACAAACTGGCCTGAGCCCCTGAAGAATGGCTAATATTCACCACTGTCCTGCTGGGCATCAGCCATCCAGGCTGGGTTGAACTGGCTGAGAGGATGGTCTTCCGAATTCCACTAAAAATGAGAAGCTTTGGAGGAAAAGCCTTTTGTTATGGGAGTCATGTCACATTCTCAGACTACACATATGGATACAGCTATATAAAGTTAACTCTGTGAATCAATTTAAATCTCATGCAGATGAGGGTAAGGCTGTTTTCTGGAAAATACCTGGTCCCCTAGAACCACCAGTTTCTGCTGCCCATATTAATCTATCTGTGGGACAGGGTTACATCCACACTTACTGTTCGGAAAGAGAGCAGCCAGTCTGCTCAGCCTAGTATTTAGTTAGGAATAGAATAATTACATATGTTTTAGTCCTCAATATGATAAAATCAAGATCTGGCATGGTTGCTGGTCTTGTCTTAACCGTAACAATATGCACAGACTTCAGTTTAATACCAAGGACCAATTCTAAGTTGCATGAATGCCTTGTGTTAAGAACAAGGACTGACAATTGTGGGTTATGTCCACATCCTGCCTACCACAGAAGGATATGTTTAGGGCTCCCTTTTCCTAGTGCATGCTTTCTATCTTTAGGTTTTGGGTTGGAAATGTGTTTTTCTTGAACTGCCCAGGGTCTGTAACACAGGTGCTCTGGTCAGGGTTTTTTATTTCAAGGGCTGGTGATGCTTGTGCAAAGTGTCGCGTTGGCATTGGAAGCATTTTGTTTAGTTCCTGATCAAACCCCACTCAGCCACAATGAGTTGCCCTGAAGATTGATTTAAAGCAGTAGATTTATGTCATAAACGGTTTGCTGGAAGCACCATACTATTCCTAGTCCTGTGCCAAGGCTTGACTGTGAACTGGAGCAGAGGCTTCTTTTCTGCAAATGGGACCAGTTTCTTTCTCTGGTTTGCAGGACTCCCAGGGCAGTTTTATCAAAACAAGTAGGAGAAGGGAGCTATAGGCATGTTTTGGCAGGGCATAAAGGTGGGAACGAGCAGCAAGGGCTGCAGCCATCTAAACCTTGCACTGCTGAGTGCTTTGTACCCTGTGCCTGGAGCCTGGATCAGGGTGAGGGCAGAGGAGGCTGGGAGATGCCACACACCAGCACTGCTGTGTGTCTCCAGTCCTGGCATTCCAGACACATCCTTGTACCGAAAGGGGCAAACTGGAGCAAAGTTAACCCAGGCCTGGTATGCAGGGGCAGCACACGTGCAGGCACAGCTGAGCACGGAGATGTGGATCTGTACTTGGCCTGTTGTCCGTACAGTACTCAGTCACGCAAGGAAGCCTGTCCCAGGTGAGATGTTTTAACTCTCTCCAACTTTTCCTTATCCTGGGAGGAGGCAAATGGAGCTGAGGGCCCCACCTTGTAATTAAAGGCATCAGAGATGAGGAGCATGTAAGACAATGGTTCCTAATTAGCAGCTGCCTGGGTTAAATGCCCTTTTAGTTTTCCTTCTCGATGGCAAGGTGAGCAAACAGTGGAAAGCCCTTGGCTGGGACAGAGGGAACAGGTTGGTCTGCAGCTTTCTCCATCCCCACGAGGAGAGATCTTTGATGTCTCTGACCGGTGACTCTCAGCCCATTAATTCCAGTCAGTTTTCAGTCTGAAGGGCATGGCAGGCACAAAGTAAATAACCAGATGTCAAACTTTCTGCCCTTCCCTGGAGTCATGAGCAGAGGCTGGAGCACATCTTTGTGCTTTTGATTACATATAAATATTCTGTGTGTTGTTCTGTGTTTCCCCTTGCCCCTCACATCCTGTGACTTCATCTCATGGTCTTTGGAGAACAAGGGGACTATTCTAGGGGACCGTCCTCATCCTAGAAATCATAAACCTGGCAGCTGCCCTGGCCCTCTCTTCTTGGATGTGGCCCTATCTGAAATGCTCACGGCACATCAAAGGAGCCAGCATGGGCTCCCAAAGGGTCTGCTCTCTATTGAGGACACAAGTGTCCTGTCCTCACATACTGAGCTACTCACAGCTTCTGCTCTCCCTCTTCAGTCCCTTTTCACTGCAGCCCCATGACCAAAAGCCTTGCATTTCCAAAGGAAATATTTGAAAAATAATGTCAGGCTAGGATAAATAGCAGGGAACAACATCAGCATGCTCTCCTGTACGTCTCCTATATATGGATAGGACAAATTGGGTTGTAAAGCTAGTAGTTCTAAGGGTGGGATTTGAAAGACTCCCACAGCTCGGAGTTCCATCTATATAAAATGACAAGCTGTGTGTGTGCTATTTAATTGTTGTTGTTGTTGTTTATAAATTTTAAGAGGTTTTTTTGGTTTACTCCATTAGCATTTCCTTAGTAGAAATCCTTTCTCCACACCAGCCATTTTAAAGATTGAGACGATGCCACTGCAGGCAGGGTGAGCTGGGGTAGCTGCAGGTTGTGTCCTGCTCCAAGGTTTGTCACTGGACACCTGGAGACAGTGTATAGCCATGGCCACGACCTGGCTAGAGGGGAAGGAAAATTCACTTCAGGGGCATCACTTTGGGTCTACCTGAGCACATTCACTGAGAATTTGTCTTGCTTGGAGAAAAAAAAATGGTTAATTTTAAAAATTACTGTTTATTTTCACACCATTCAAATCGGCTCAGGGTGGGTTCCACACAGCAAAGCAGTGGTGTGATGAAAGCAGTTACTTTTCACTCACACTGGTTGTGGTAGGCAGCTTTGCTGGCATAGACAACACTTAAGGGGCAGGGTTTTACCTACAATTTGAGGGGCAGAAGCCACCCCTTCCATGAGAAGCCTCAATCTCTCCGACCCTCCCGCCAGCTCCTCCCATGTGTGTAGGTATGTGAACTGATTATGTAAGTGACCTGGGTTACAGCTAACCTGGAGGGAAAGAATGATAAGATTATAAGAACACTGAATTAATGTCACCAGTGTTGGGTTTTATTGCCTGTGAACACTCACGAGAGCTGCAGCCTCTGAGACTTTGGGTCAGCAGCAGCAGAACCCACAGGAGCATTGACCAAGTGATGCACATACCTGGGGCTCCCTAATCAAAGGGGTGCATGTTCTTCCCTCTGTTTTGTTTTTTAAGTTGTCCTAATTAATTAAACAGCTGATGGAATGGCAGGGCAAGCACATTGTGCAAAAACTCAAAGCTGCACAGATTTTCAGTGTGGACCTGATGAAAAGGCTTGTAGTGTACCCTGGTTCTCATTAATGTAATTAACTCTGCTCTGAGTCAACTGAAACATGAACAAGTTGACCATCTTCAAAGCAAAAGCGATTTTACAACAGTGAAACTGATTTTGGAGCATGTGAAATGTTGAAGAAAAGTCTTACCTTTATGCAGTGGTTCCAAGTTTTTGAACAAAAGCTTTGTTACTTTTGTAGGACGGATTTTTTTCTTGTAGTTGAACATTGAGACAGAGAATTCACCACATTTTAATTTATTTTTTGGCAGGGAAAAAGTCAGCATTTTGTCAGTGAGGACTCACTGAAGCAGAAAGGCAGGGCTAGGTAGAGGAGCATGACTAACTCCAGCAGAATTATTGAGAAAAGCCGAAGTGTGTAGTGAGCAAGTGCCTCTTTGCTTTAGTGCTTTAACAAATTATCTCTATAAGCCTGGCTTATTCCTGAGATTTTATTTTACTTCAGTTAGTTTAATTCCACACTGACCCCGGGCACAAACTCCACTTGAGTAAGGAGACAAGTGTAGGAGAGATTTGGCAGCCCACTGTTGCAGACTGCTCAGTGAGTAGCATTGGTTTGTGTGAGTAATGCCATTCCAGTGGGACTCTCTTAAGCTTAGTGGATCCAGAGCCTGTGAGCTACATATAATGAGTGTGTGGCAGATTTTTTGGGGTGATGGAGCTTGAAGGATGGGCAGTTTGAATTTTGTACTGGGAAAATCTGCAAAGCAAAGGATGGGAGCTTTTGCACAACATTTTCTTCCTAGAGCTGCGATCTCAGAGAGTGTTATCAGAACAGACTCCAGAGACAGGGGTACTGTGTTCCAGTCAATCACCCAAAGGAAATCCAAGTTCCTTTCCTGTTTTTTCCTACCCTCCTGCAAATAACCTGCTGCAGCACCTATAACACTGGGAACAGCTTTTCTCTGGAGCTGTTGGGCCTTCTGGAAACCTGACATTAATGAAGTGGTCACTGCCCCCATCTGTGGAGAAGCTGGTGGGGATGGATCACCCGTAATGGCTCCACAGCTCAGAAACCACCCTCCAGCAGTTTGACCCTGGCAGTGAACAGTCAACACAGATGGCAAATGGGTCAGGGAAGCTCAGGTGTCTTTGGAAACCAGCCCTCAAAGCATGATGCTGGGTAGATGCAAGTTGCCCTTGAATCCTCTCCTCCTGGATATGCTCCTACATAACCAGTGACCCTGACTAGTGTGTTGTCCTCCTTCTCCCAGTGGTTACAATGAGCATGGCACAGATGTAAATTAAACCCATAATATTTTCCTCTCTAAAGCAAGAATATTCTGAAAACACCTCCATGCATGCTGGAAGAGCCCGTGCCAGAGCAACAGGGAAGGATTTCTCCCCTGGGGTGTTTGGCAGGCGCGGTGCTGCAGTGGCCACAATCCAGTAAGGTGATAATGTGCTCATGAGTCACTTCTCAAACACAGAACTGGTGAAACAGGCTGCACGAGGGCTCATCAGTGCTCAGGATATTGTAATTATGATGGCCTGGCTTGTTGAAGGGGGGCAAATGCATGAGTATTTATAAGGAAATGTCAGTACAGTCTAATCCTCCCAGGGACACATCCACGGCCTCTCTGGGGAAGCAAATATGAGCCTTTCATGTCCTTGGCTCATTTATCCTGGTAGCAGTTCAGTTCAGCAGGAGCATCTGTGGCTGAGGTGTTCATCTGATGATTTTCTTGTAGCTTTTATCACCTTCTTCCACTTCAGCAAACCAGTTCTCCCCTCTGCTAAATAAACCCGTGAGTGAAGATTTGTGGTAACTGGAAAAATCTCTGAAGTTTCACTTTGCTGTAATCACAGAATGGTTGGTGTTGGAAGCGATCTCAGGAGAGCATCTGGTCCAACCCCTTTGCTCAGGCAGGTTCACCTAGAGCAGGTAACCCCTGTCTGAGGCACACAGGGTTTTGCATAGTCGTTTGTATGAGCTGCCAAGAGTCTCTGCCTGTGCTGTCCCTGCCGCTCAAATTCTGGCTTCAGCAAAGGTCTAAGCAGAGTGTTCTGCACACCCTGTTATTCAGGTTGGTGCACATTCCTGGGAGCAGCAATTACTTACCCTTTTACAGCTCCTGCCTCAGCTGTGGTCTGCAATGGCATTTTCCCCAGTGACACTCCAGAACAAACCTTTTCTGTCATTAGCTGCCCAGTTAGACTAAAAGATGGTAAAACAACAGGATCTGAGCTGGGACAAGAGGAAGGTAGAGACACATGCATGGTATGAGCCTGTTGAGAGCTCACCCCAGCCATGGTGACCCACTGGGTGGGTGGGAGTGGTGGCTGTGGTGAACACCAGGCGGGCTCTGGTGGGAGCAGCCACAGGTGAAGTCATTTGCTGCACTGCAGGTCTGGGTGAATGCACATTACTGCCATTGCACACACTTTCCATCAGCTCCCGTGGATGTCTGCTGTGTCCTCCAGGGCTAAGCTGATTTCTGGCAGGTGCTTAGACACAGCTGGTTGGCCTGAGATGATTCACTACTCAGTGGTGGAGGGTCATGGGATGGGAAGGGCTGTGCTGCAGCCCCTCTGTGCTCAGCCAGGGCTGAACACAACAGGAGAGACAGTCCCTGGAGCAGCCAGCCCACAGCACCAACCCATCACACACCTATGCTCTACCTGGATGTGATTCCATGTGGATGGTGGGGTGACCATCCCTGGAGGTGTTCAAGAAACAACTGGACGTGGCATCAGTGCTCTGGTCGGGTTGACAAGGTGGTGATGAGTCACCAGTTGGATTTGATGATCTCAGAGGTCTTTTCCAACCTTAATGACTCTGTGACTCTCTGGTGGTGTCTCATTCCCCAGAAAAGAAGGTCTGAGGCACATATTTTCTTCCTAGGTGGGGTAAAAATGTGTGGGTAAAATAGGAAGGATTTAATTGTTTTCTGTGGGGTTTTGAAGAGCCTCCTCTATAAGAGAGGGTCTTGAGTTTAGATTTACAGCAACCCAAGCAATTATAGAGCTGTACCTAACATCTGCAGCTCTCAAGGAATATCTTGCTTCCATACCCTTGCATATTGTCTTTTCTGAGTCACAGGTGTGCGTGCAGCTATGTGGTTTATTTAGTCCTCTAGATTTAGGTGATACTGTTTTTTAAACCAGCGCATCCTCAGGTTAGACTGAATTCCCATAGATTTTTTCTGGATAAGAAGCATGTGCTGCTCAGCATTTTTTTGAAAGGAGGGTCAGCATGGTGTCTGGGCCAATCCCTCATTTCTAGGATATCTACATTTAGCTGGCTGTGTCTCTGGAGACCTCTCTAAGTCTGTTTTACATCTGAAGATGCTGATGTACATGAACTGTGCAAAACTGCAGAGGGAATTATTTCCAGAGACGAGCAGGATGAGGTTGTGCACAGTTCCCAGTGGACCACCCCATCCTCCTGAGCTTGTACCTGACTGCAATACATGCCTGAGGAAGCCTATGCCTTTCTTTGAGCACCAGGAATGTGTTGCCTGGGCTGTGTTTACCCACCCCCCTCAGACCCTTCTGATGGCTCTCCAGCCTTGCAGTGGCTGCTGCAGTGTGCAGAGTCACAGCTCTGTGAGGTATGAGTACCTCATACTCTATATGGTATGAGCAGCCTCTTCCCAGTCCTCTAACATCTCTCCTATTCATAGAAAGGAAGGGAGACAGAGCCAAGAAACATCTTTGTGTCCCTGGGGCACAACAAGGTGGTGGTGCTTGACCTGAGGCCCCAGCTCTGCAGAGAGTGACCAATTGCTCCCAAGTGACAAGCCCTGTCTTTCCATTTCAAGTCTATTTGTAAAAGGAGGGCTCTTTTCATTTTTTTTTCCATCTTCTTTTGATGCCAATCTCTATTGTTTGAGGAAACTTTTGCTAGGAAACTGGGACTGGGGAAAAGGAAATTCAAAGACAGAGCAGCCAAACCCTTTGCAGGAATCTGCTCTCTTCTGAAGGTTAAAGCTTGTCATTTTTTGATTTACTGGAAATGATTGGTGTTTCCTTTGTTCTCCTTTGTGGTGGCTGCTCTGATAAACCCTGAGGGATACTTTCCTTGAACAGATCTGGAACATTTACAGCAAAAGAAATAAGGAAAGTTAACCCCTGTCCTGTTATTCCGTATTCCGTTTCTTGTTAATCAGGGATTTGCTTTGTTTCAGAGGGGAACTCAGGACTCCATGTCTGTAATTGCAGGGTCTTTAAATGGCTGCAGACCCCAAAATACCATCCACTACAGACTGCTGTGATGACAGTGCTGCTGAAGGCACTACAGGGTCTGACCTTTTATTTTTTTGAGAGTGGCTTCTGGGACTGACACAGCTCAGAGATGAGGGTTGTTTTGGAGACTGATGAGAAGCTTGGGGGGCAGCCCAGAGCCCTTTCCTTAGAGAGTCCAACCCTGAGTCCTTTCTAGGACCAGAGCAAGAGAGAGCTGCAGCTCCAGGCTGAACAGGGCTCTGTGTGGCCCCAAAATACACAGGGAGATGCTGCAGGTCCAAGTTGGCTGATAAAGTCCCCCTGATTCTAGGAATAAACATCTTCTACCAGGCTGGATGGTGAGTTGAAAGGGACTTGGCCAGCACTGATGCAGAACACGCGCCATGTGAAGTGGTGCTGCTGTCAGTCAGCCCCACTGTTCTTTTCTAAGGTGGAGTCCTCTCACACTCTGGAGAGCTGCTCAGTGAGGTGCCATTCCCCTGGTTGTGCAACAGCAAACTCTGCTTATCCCTGCCAGGGGCTTCCCTGCCTGGAGGAGGCTAGAGGTCCCAACCCACATTCCCACTGAAGCAGTAGGAGACTTTTCCAGTGACTTCAGCAGGCTGCAGCCAGCTCTGTGACACCTCTGTGCCTTGGCTTCTCAGTGTAGAATGCAACACAACAGCCACCACCTCCTCGGAGTGCTCAGAGGCTGCTTGTATTTTATGAAGCACTGAGATGTGTGGGAAAAATGTGTCACGAACACCCCTCCTGAGAAGGCAGAGCCTGAGCACTTGTGACTGCTGTTTCTGAGCTGCAGGGACAAGCCCTGAGGGAGATGTTACCTGCTGCGGGCAGCTCTGCTAGTAGGCAGGAAGAAGAGAGGGGGCTATTGCCTTGCTGTTTGAGTAGAGCTTAGGCCAGTGTGAACTTGGAGGGACAGCAGCTGAGCTGATCCCCTTGTCCAGTCCTCCCCCACCCCTCCCTAGGGCTTAGGTTCCTCTGCCTGGCCATGAGTTTTTTTGTGCTATTCTGGTTCCTGCACCACAAACACAACCCACTGAATCTGAGGGAGCTTGAGGAGCCAGCAGCTGGTCTTGTTATCACCCTCATGCCTTTCCCTCTACCAGCCTTTAAGGCCAAGCTCCAGGGTGATGGCAGTGCCCACCAAACTGCTCCAGATGACCTAGAAACCTTCCCTATTTGAGTTTGTTTGTTTTTTTTTTCAGCTGGCACACATCTGACAGGGAGATAGTGGGAGCAGCTGGAGGGAGATACCCAGCAGCACTGTTCATAAAAGTCCAGATGAAGGATTGAAACACCTGCTAGCACCAGGAAAAATGTTTGCTATGGGACGTTAGAAATTACACCCTGTGGTGCACATGGCTGCTCAAATGCATAATTTCCTCATCATTGCCAGTTAAAAAGGCAGGTGATGGATGGGCTGGTGTAAGCCAAGAGCATAGTGAAGGCAGCAGGCAGTCCTTGCCAGGCAGTGGAGATGATGCCTTGCAAACTGTTGTCCTTAATACCAAGAGCTATCACAAGTATTGTGAGACATCACCTCCTTTTCATTGCACAGAGATGTATAAAAGATGCTGCTTCTCTCTTCACATAAAGCTCTTCAGTAACAAAGTGCGCTGCGAGAATGGGTCCTTTCATTTGGGATAGATGGGGTTTTAAAATACACAGAGTGAATTCATGTTCATAGGAAAATCAATGACAGGTTTTCAGTTGATTTTATCTCAAAACTCAGTGCAATTCTTACACTAGTAAAACCCAGGCCAAGGAATCCCCCCAGAGAGACGAGCTAGAATAGGTGCATGATGAAGAAAACTGTCTGCCACAACCGAGGGACTTGGAACCACAAAGCTGGCCCAAGGGGAGAAGATGAACTAGCTGGAAGATTCAGGGATTGAACGCTTCTCCCATCAACACAGCTTTCCTTCAAGAAGCTGCTGGAGCTGATAACTGCAGAGCTGCTGCCACAACCTCTGAGATCTCTGAGCTGGCCAAGCCACACACAGCCTGGTGCCAGTTCACTTACATGTACCTCCCCATCCCTTATCACATCCAGGGGCACCTCTCCTGGATCCGCCCCAGCACACGTGCACACAGCTGAGGTGTCCCGGCATCACCTCATACATCAGCCCAGGAAGCTGTGCCCTGAGTCCATGTTCCTCCCTGGCCAATGTCACCAGCCACCTCGGGAAGCTGTGGCTCACCTCCCTGCTCTGGATGTGCTGCCACTGAAATGGGAAAACCTATAAAAAATTGACAGAAATACATTATAGATACTGCTTCTTGGGGAGGTCTCGTTTTCCTCATAAGTCTGTGTGAGATGCTTTGGAAAGCAGTTTTCCAGACCTTGCTGGGCCCTTCTCCTGGAAAAGTCAGCTGCCAGGAGTGCATGTCAGCTTGGGCATGTGTTGGCTGCTTTGGAAAAGCTGGGTCACTGTGCTACCTCTTGCCTTATGCTGTGACATGCCAGTGTGGTCCTCGTTTATGAGCATGCAAAGCCCGTGATGAGGCTTAGCTTTTTCAAAGGGAAGGGCTGAGTGCCAACCCAAAATTCGGGTTCTCTGACACCACAGAAGAAAGGCTTTAATGTCCTACTAAGTTTTGTAACATCCTCATCGTCTGAAATTTCTTTGAGGCCAAGCCCAGCCTGGAGGCGTAATGAATTCAGCGTTCTCCCTCTATTAGACAGCTCTGATTTCTGCGGTTTTGTAAACATCCCCAAAACCACGTGGTGCTGTAGTAGTCGTCTTTCAGCTGCCTATCTCAAAATGCCTCTCAAGGGAAGAGACAAATCCTGTATCCCACTGCAATCCCCAGAGGAAAAGACATAGAAATCCAGACCTTTGATTTGTATATGGGAAAAAACTGAGACACAGGTGTAGGGTGTTAATTAGTGCGAGCTCAGTCTTGAGTCCCTGCTGGGAAACAGCCCTCTGAGGGGGGTGCATCCTGAGGAGATGGTCCTCCTGATGGTACCCATGAGCAACCTGAACCTTCAGGCAGGTTCTCTTCTGCACAATCCTGCACAGAGGTGGATGAATGCTCTGCCATCAGAAACTTGCAACACTGTGGCAAGATTTAGTAATTGCAGCTATTTCCTTGCTGGTGGTGGTGGGGGGATTGGAATTAGATGGTCTTTAAGGTCCCTTCTAACCTAAATCATTCTGTGTTTCTGTGATTCTGTGATTTATTGGAGTCTCTTTAAATTCATGTTACATGACTCAGGGGTTGTTATCTCCAGTCCAAATTGTTGAGTCTCAAGTGGGTGCTTTGGTTTTTTTTAATAAAAATATCCTGTCTTTAGTTAATAGCTGAGATAGCACGTTCAGGCCAGTATCTCCTGAGAAGTCTCTTAAACTGGCAGCTAAAAAAAAAAAATCAGTCGAATTTAGGAATTACTTATGCTTTATAGAAGAATTACTGATATTTATAGAACATGGATATACACTTAATTTGGAGACAGTTGTGCACATGTAGCAGATCTTGGCAATTGTTTTCTCCCCTTTTTATTTTGCAAATAAGAACACATAGAAACAAGAGGGTCATTCATTAGAACTTCCTGCTTTTTTCCTTCTGTGGTCTCCTAACCCTCTCTCAAAGGCACGTGGAGATCTCCACCTGTCTGTTCCTGCACACTGAGGGTGCAATACCCGCTGTGGTGAATCAGCCAGGCCTTCACACCAGTCATTCTGCAGTGGTTGAAGGTTACTGGTTACAGTGGAACCACCTTTGGGTTTCATGGTCTCTGCACCCAAGCTCCAGCACCTCGTCTCCATAATGGGGATGCAGAGGAAAGGCTTGGCTGGAGAGTTGCTGGAGCCATTGGTGACATCAGAGGAAAGGGAAGGATTGAAACTTTTCCCGTTTCTGCCTTTCTGCCAGGTCTGCGAGGTGAGCAATGTTAAAATGGTGAATGTGAGCAGAAACTTTGATCCTGCTGTCATCCATGTTATGTCCAAGGGAGCTACATCTGGTTTTACAGTCCTTCTGAGAGATGAATCAGTTGTTTCTCAGAAGGGTTATTATTGTTACTATGGTTATAAGTGAGCACACAGTCCCAGACATGTACTGTGAATCCCTGCTGAGTTTGGTGCTGGGCTTTAGAGAACAAGACAGGCCCTGCCCCAGAAAGCTGCCTGCCCTTTAGGTTCCTGTCAGGGTATAATTTGTTTTTCATTATACATGAGCAGTTCTACAAATTTCTGCACTGAGCCTTTTTGACAAAAGGTCTAACCTGATGCCTCTTGCAGGATTTTTTTCAATTAAACCAGCTACTATGATTTTTTTCATGGCAGGGGAAGCAGCAACTCTCTAGGCTACCTGCTGCAGAAGAAAAACCAGGCACCATATGCAATGTACCTCTTGCTTGCTCTATCTCAAAAATGCCGAACTCTGGGAGAGAATTCGTCCCACCAAACGCCCACTAAGCACATTTTTTAAATCTGGTTTCTCAGCCTTTCAGGAAAGGAGAAGCAAAATCTAGCTATGTTCTTCTTGCCTGCTGGAACTGGGCCCCGTTTCATGAAATTAAATGGCTAAGGAGGAAAAAAAATATATCCAAGGCAAAGATGCTATTCTCAACAAAGGGAACAGTATATGCAACAGCTTCTGTAGCATTCCTGCAACATGATGTCTTTCCCTGCAGAGTTTCAGTTAGGAATTGATTGTCTAAGCAGAGAATTGCTCGATTCAGAAGGGCTTAAGGCACACTTCATGAACTGTTTGCTAAGAGGATGAATAGATGGGCATGTGTATATATAAACCTATAAATCATGTCTTGTTCTGCCCCAAACAGGACAGCTGAGATTGGATTCTTTGTCACTTGATTTCATGCTCTCAGGGCTAGGGATAAAGGCAGCAGTGTTTCACGCGTGGGGTCAGGATTCGATGCCGCAATTCCGGAAGGACAATCTGTGGAAAAGAGGAGATAACATTTATTGTGAGAGCTAGAGCTCACAAAGGGAATAACAACACTCATGCTGCTCTGAGGGGTTTGCAGTTAAGGGAAAGTTTGGTGAGTGTCTCTCATTTGGCTTCTCTTCTATTCCAACAGCGTTTTTTCCCAAGCAATGTACAGGTTCTTGTTTGAAACCCTGAGTGTTTGGTGGCATTGCTGCTGTAAGTTGTTGCTGTCCATCCCTGTCCCTGCACTACCATGCCCATTGTTGCCTCTTCCTACCCTTCTGCTCAGGGATGCTGTGCTGTGTTTGTGCTGATTTGGCTGATTTTTGGTCAGGCTTTGCCCCACTGCTGAGTTTTGGAGTGGGGGGTGCTGATGGTGGGAGCTGGTAGAAATGAGAGAGGCACTGTAGAAGGGCCCTGAAAGCACCTGTGCTGTGACCAGGGGTCGTCTGGGAAATGCTCTGAACAGAGAGGGGAGGGTTCAGTAGCCAGTTACCCTGAGGAACTAGCAAATTTGTCCTCCAGAGAGCCTTCCTGCTACCTAAGCCAGTGGTCTTCATGGAGCACAGGGGTACCAGTAGAAATTATGCTCTGCATGGGCAGGGAGGCCACAGCAGGGGCAGACCTGAATCCCTCAGCCTAAGACCTGTTTTCTGCCAGCTGGGGCTGTGCCTGGGATGCATCTCTTCTAGGAAAGAGCTGTTAGACCACACAGCAATCTCTATGGTGCCTGTGTGAGCCAACGTGAACCCCAGGCCAAGAGCAGCGCTGTGGCTGTGGGACATCCTGAGCCTGCTCTCATGCCAGTTTGGGTTGGTCCATGAATCCCTATGGGCAGTCCTGTGATCCAGGCAAATGCCATGGTGACTCTGTCTCCCTGGGTGAAGCAGGGTGGGATGTGGCTCCTTTGCTGTGCATGGTGTGTGGGCAGGGGGGGAAAGTGGGTGGCACCGGCACGGGTCTGCAGCGGCGAGGCGGGCACTGATCTCACCGTAACCAGGAGCACCTTTTAGAGACACATGAGAGCTTTGACTCATCCCTTGCCTGGCCTGCGCTGGGTGCACTGAATGGAATGCAGGAGGTGTGCAGAACAAAAGGCTCTGCTCATTTCTATGTGGATACTCCATCCGCCTCGCTGGCCGCTGTGTGCGTTTTTCCTCTGAGATGACGCACTGGGGATGGCTGAATACAGTCCCCTGCGTGGCCCTGGCATGTCAGGGCCAGCTGAGCAGAGGTGTAGGGTTTTGGTGGGCTCTGCTCTGCCCCTGGCTCATGAAATGCTCTCCCATAGCCCATCAGTCAATAGCTTTGTGTCTGGATAGCTGGCACGGCAGCATGAGCATCCCCTGGGCATAGAGCTTCTTGCTTATAAATTAACTAAAAGCTAGCAAGGGTCAACTCCCTTTTGCTATATTATGCATGAAAAGATTGAGAAGGTCAAGCAAGAAGTGAAAGATGTTTTTTCCTTTATAGTTTTCTGCACTATCCAGTATCTCTGTACCCCTTCTTTCTTCTTCATTTCAAGAGAATAACTCTTAAGTAGAAACTTAAGAAGCTGGTCCCACATCGAGAAGGTCACAGAGATAGTATACATGGGATTTGTTTTGGTTTTCCCATGAGCTCCTAAGATGTAAAATATTATCAACTACTGCATTTAAAAGTGGCCTTTCAGTCATTGTCCTGTCTGGGGAAATCAGTAACAGGTGAGAGAGCTCGAAGCACGGGCAGACGTTCTTCTCTGTTTGTTTTTCTCACTTGTCATCTATTCCCCAAAGAGCTCCCAGAGGTCAACCATTTCTGTCTGGCTGCTTTATCTGTTACAGAGACCTCTCTTCCTTTACTAGGAAAAAGCTGGTCTTTAGTCAGCCCCAGGAAAGGCCAGTTATCTACCCCAGATTTGCCTTGGCAGCAGCATGCTGCTTTTCAAAGAGCTCAGAAGAAACCCTCCTGCCAGCAAATGTAGGTAGTGTTTTTTCCATTTCTTCTGGAGAAGTTTCTTTTCTTTGTGGAGAGGATTTCTCAGTCTCCCAAAATCCGTCATGTGGTATTTGTGTTCCATAAAATGTATCCTCCTTGCCTGTAGAAGTACTGCTCCCTGCTAATCCCATACCAGAGACTGTGGGAACGGTGCTGACAAAGTCAGGCTCAGCAAGCTGAAGGCAGTGGGATAGATTTGGAAATGGGTACCAGCTCACCTCCCTGCCCAGTGACCCTCTGCTAGATATGGGTCAGTTTATATTTACCAGAAGCGGAGGGAATGGAAACCTTGCGGGGGGGTCAGGAGTAACCATTGCAGATGTTAGGCTCTGGGTTTGTTTGTTTGGATCTCCCGAGCACACTCTGATCCCAAACTTTTCCGCTCTGACGAGTGGGACTGGGTAAACTGATTCCGGTATTTTTGTGCAGCCTGAAGTGGACAAGTGTCCACAGCTCCCGATTCACACACACTTTCCACTTCCTCCATGGTGGCAGCTCATCACCACGTGCATGCTGGGAGTTTCCCCAAGGAGAAAGGGAGATTCCCCAAGGAGAAGGGGAAGGGGAGAGAATTTTTCCTGAGGGTTCTTATTTATCTTGTGCACATCAATGTTTATCAGAAGTTATGCTCATTTTCCAAAGAACCCCGGTCTGCAAACCTCTGAGTTTCCCATGGCACTTCCTGTCCATCATGCTTCTGAAAATCATTATCCCAAATTAGCCTGTGATTGGTATCCAGCACCCAGAGACTGTATCCTGGTCGTTTTGACAGTACTTCCCAAGATCAGCCTGTTGCATCAGAAAGAAAGTCCTTCTGGTTTCCTTCCCTTATTAAAATAATAATTTGCACTTATGTAATGTTCTTCAGATCTCCTGGGTGAACATTAGCTGACCCTACTGTAGGACACAGACGTGTTTCTGCTCTGCAGATGAAGGAAGGAAGGCAGAAGGTCACACAGCAAAGCAGGAGCAGAGCTCAGACAGTAATTC
Organism: Empidonax traillii; assembly: GCF_003031625.1. Taxonomy (NCBI): domain Eukaryota; kingdom Metazoa; phylum Chordata; class Aves; order Passeriformes; family Tyrannidae; genus Empidonax; species Empidonax traillii. The sequence continues at coordinate 1,300,779 of NW_020955215.1, forward strand.
ACAGAACTGCTCTTTCCCCCCTGCTCCAGGCACTGCTGCACGGCACTAGCAGCCCAAATTAAGAGATTATAATGCATAATCCATACTGGTGTGCCAAGAATTCTCTAAATCATATTACACTGTCACATAAAATGATGACTCATTTGGTAACACAGCCCACAACCAGTTCCTTTATGTTAAAATTACGTGGACAAGACTGGATTTAAAAAGAAAAAGGAGAGCTTGTTGTGTGTGTAGTGAATGCTGAGTTATAGATGCTTTCATGGATTTTATTTTGGCTGATGCTGAAGGAGCATTTGTGAGCCTGTTTGTTGACAGTGGTGCTTGGGACCAGAGATGCTGACATTCCACTAACAATAATAGGAACTGCCTCTGTTTGTTTCTAAATTAGAAATTCTTCCTTACATGGGCCCAACCCACCCTCCACCCCCATCAAAGGAAAGGGCATTCGTCTGGGACTGGCAGATGGAGCATCTCCCAGCAGAGCTGGTGCCTCTGGGCTGCAGGGCTGGCCCTGTTTTCAGTCACTGCCAGAAGCCCCTGCTCTCCCCATGCCTATGGAAAGGGTGGAGAGAAAGCACAGTTTATCTAAAGCAGTTAATAACATGGCAGAACAATCAGCCTGACTACACTCTTCCCAGGAAAAGATGCTTTCACCGAGTCTCCCCGTTGATGCCTTTCCTCTCTCTCTTGGCTCTGCTCTCCTTGCTCCTCCCTGCATCATCATCATCCTCACTGCCACCTGGGCTTCTGCCCCTCGTGATGGCCTCTGCTGCTGCTTAGGGACTGTGTTATTACACTTCCCAAAGCCACTTAGGATGTGGCTTGTGCGAGCAACACTGAGCTGTGTTTTGCTGCCCTGTGGTTTCACCATTTCCTTTTCGTCTTTCTGCCTGGGCTTTAATTCCCGTGGCTGAGGAACCGGTTGCAAAATCCTTTTTGCCAGGAATGCCCACATGTTCTTCAGCTGAGAGTTGTTCTGGCATCTTGTCAGAGATTGCTTTTCCATACCCTGCATGGCTGGCACATGTCATAGCCACTTGCTGCACTTTGAATAGAGAAGTCTGTTAGGGCAGATGGTCACTGCTTCTTTTGAAGCCACAAAGGGCTTGTTTGACCATGAGACCTGTCCATCTCTGCAGACTTCCTTTCCCTGTCTGCCTCAGGTTCCATGGGTCACCTCTGGCCCAACACCATCCTGGCCCATATTCCAGAAAATGTGGTTTAATCTCCCCAGCTTTGGGTAAATAAGCCTCACAGCAGCCAAATCTCCAGCAGGGAGGGAGGACTTGGATCAGGAAACAGCTTCAATTGCTGCGTAGTCAAGGCCAGTTCAAGAAGCTCTTTGGAAGATTTTCGTACTGTTATGCTGGAAGCTTCTGCTTCCCTTCATTTCTTGGAGACAAAAAAAAAAAGTAAGAACCAGTTTCTGTGCGTGACCTGTGGAGACCCTGCGCATCCTGTGCTAGTGCTGAGAGCAGGGGAGGGAAGTAATTGCTTTCAGCAGTTGGGAGGCGTGGGTGGCAGGATGGCTTTGCGCGGTGCTGGAGGACGCTCCGTACATGCATCCCTCCTAAACAAATACCTCTTTAAATGTGTATTATGGGGATGCAGGGAACAGCTTTTTTGTTTTGGTTTTTTTTTTTTTTCCTTACTCCAAGTAGGGAGAGGCTTATTAGTACTCTCCTTCCAAAGGCAAGGTGCGGAGGCAGGGAAGTTGTGAGACAAGGAACATTTGCTTTTATCAGTCAAATCTGCTCTCTCCTGGACAGTCACTTCAGCCAGAAATATGAGGAAAGGAAGAACAAGGTGCTGTCAGAAGCATGGCTAATATAGGGGAAGTACATAATATTTTTCAGCACAGCTACAGTAATGAATTTGTGTCAGTAGGAAGGATCTCTGTGATGCTGCTTGATGCATCCATGCTGGATAAATACCTGTTGAAGAAAATGAGTTCTATATCACTGATGTCCATGCCAGAGTAACTGCACTCTGTTGGACATGGTATTTGCATGCTGGAAGAGCCTTTCTCCAGGGTATTTTACAACTGCAGTCTCTGAGAATTCCCAGGGAGCTCCGGCTAAGTAGGAAAGGGAAAGGAAGGTTTCAAGGTGAGATGTGATGGAAGAAAAAAAGGTTTGGATAGTTTCAGAGCTCCAGACAGATGGAGCTAAAAGAGAAATGGATGCTCTAAGCATCTACTCAGATTTAGAGTCACAGAGGAAGGAAAAAAGCAGACCTGAAGGTGCAGGGGTGTGAAATGGGAGCGAGAGCTGACAGCCCCCAGGCTGTAGAGCAAGGTTAGACACAGATCTGGAGGGAAATGTCTGCAAGCAGCAATCTGGTCTTCGGTAAAAGACAGATAAGTCTGGGAGGTCCACAGGTTTTCAGTGGAGCTCAGCTGTGAACAAGATGGAACTGGCCCGTTTGAGAGCAGAGGAGTAACACTGGTGCAGGCAGGGAGGCAGTCAGGAGCAAGGGTGACTTTGTGGTGCATCCTGCCCTGAGCTGGGGTCAGGGATCAGAGACAGCTCTGCTTAAGCCCAGGAAGGCTCCCTGTCCCAATGGGAAAGACAGACAGATTTTTCAGTGTTTTATCTCAGTGTTGCTGAAAGAGCTGAGTCTGTCATTATTTACTGCCATCTGTTAGAGAGACAAGAATGGCAGCTGCTAACAGTGATACCTTACATCTCATAATGTCTTTCATCCTCCAAAACTCGAGCCCCCAAGGGATTTACAAAGACAATGCAACCAGTCTGATGCCATAAGAAGAGTTGGGCTGGTATCAATCAGTGGATATTTAGCTGTTCCTTGTAAGCTATTTGCATCTCTGGAAACATTGCATTTATACAAATGTGTTTATATCACTGCTAACAGGCAGCACAGCCCAAAACCTCTTGTGAGAGGTCTGGCCTGTGCAGGTGAGTATAGGAAGGTTTGTATCAGATACCTGTCTGTGACAAACCTCAGGTGGAATTCATCATATTTTTGATTCAGAAAGAAATTTGTCTCTCTTTTTCATTTTTGTTTTGGTCCCATATTTTGAAGGCCTGGGTACACATCCATGCGCAGTAAGATTTAGAGGTGATTATAGTGAGCTGGGAAGCAGATGTCTGACACCAGTGTAGTACACAATGTCTCCCAAAGACTTTTTCCCTTGCACGGTGTTATCCTGATCATACTCCAATAATCTCACTGAGATGAATTTGTTGTGGGGGGCACTAGAAAGTGCAGAGCTGCAGTACAGTGACTAAATGCCTCCAGTCCTGTGAGTTGGATCCAACACAGACAGTGTTTTGTGGCTCCTCTGTTCCAGAACTTCGCTCCAAAGTCAGTCGATGGCCAACAGATGACCTTGTACATGTTTCCTGGGTTCCTTGTGGCTCGGTTCCATCACTTATGAAATAAGGATAATGTCACTGACCTTGTCTGCAAAATGATTTAAGATCTAGTAATAAAAAAATACTAGGAAGGAGCTCAGGTGATATTACTATTTCATATCTATGAGAATGCAGATACCAAAGAAAATTACACCTGTGTGCAGGTCATTCTGTCCCTTGGTCAAAATGAGGGGGGGAGAGGGAAGGGGATTTTTTAAGGAGCAGCCATCTGCCAGGCTTACAGAAGAAATTACTGGAGTGTGTTATCAAGAGTTATCAAAACTTGCTGGAGGGGAAAGAATTTTAAAATGCTAATAAGGTTTCATTTGTGGAGCCTTGGCTGGGCCAGTTGGTTTCCTTTCTGCATTTCTCCAGGCTGACTCTGCACTGCCTTTCAGTTCCGGCTTGGTGTCCAGCTCTGGCTCTCTTGTACTTTCTCAGTGTGGTTTCTAGAGAGGGTGAAATCATCCTCGCTGAACTGTTTCTCATGCGTATCATTTTGCACTGTGTGGAGCGGGTTATTTCAACAAACTCTAAATTTTTACAATGCCAAGAAGTAGGAGCGTTGATTGCATTCCTGGAGGCTGCCTCCGTGTCCCAAGGATGTGCATTTCCATTTTATTGTCTTCTATTTTTACCTCGTTTTGGGGAGGAGGAAGGGCTGGAACACCCTTGGGACAGGCAGCGACTGTCTGTGGGCTGGTGTGGCCGCGGTGTGGAAGGATGGACACGGGCAGATCCTGGGGAGGTGGCACCCAGCCCACACGTGGCACACACATGAGCTGCCCTGGCAGCCCCCGGGTAGCCACAGGGATCCAGCTGTGGAGAACCCCTGCTGCTGCCTCCGGCTTTTGAAGGCTCATTTAAGCCCTAAAATAACAACTGCCACTCCCTGCTGAGAGAAACCAGCCGGGATTAGTTGAAGCCTCCCATTCCCCGCTGTTTAGTGAAACAAGGACTTTCCCCTCTATGTAAATAGGGTGACATTGCCGCCCTCCCCTTCTCCCTGAAGGGGAGCTCTGTGCTCCAGTGCTC